>NW_025537546.1:0-31648 GCF_020615455.1 Coregonus clupeaformis
GAGTATTAGGCAAAAGAGTATTTGGTTGATTGTTGGGCCAGAGGTGTGTTTATGTATTTGTCTGTCAATTATTTTCCAGTATCCCAGATATCATGTCTACTGTATTTGTTAGTGTGTGTGTTCATAAATGTTTTGGGTTTAAGACCCGGGAACATAAGGCTACTTCAACAGACATTTATATTAAAAACAGGAAAACTGTGGAATTATCTTTCATAGACTGTGGCATGATACATTTTATGGTAGTTCACATTAACTGCTATAACTGCTGAAAAAAAAAACCTGCTTGTTGAGCAATATAGTATTTATACTCTGTCCTGCCATATCATTTGGCCAAACAGCAATATAATTTTTATTTTTGTAATGTAAAGAAACATTTTGTATCAGAGAATTATGTATAATATCATTTTATCACCTTTTCATGAAATATCCACTATAGATTGTGATGTGCCAGTACCTGTGGTTGTATATTTGATGTAATAACAAGCAATGATTTAATAGTATTCAGTGAAACGACAACTTAGGTTGTAGGTATTCAAACATTTGTTAAATAGCTTTTCAAGAAGACAGAAGCTTAGTACATTTTAAAATACCTTTAAATATTTTTGCTGTGTCCCTTTTTATGTGCCTGGCAATGAAATATAAGCCTTATACTGTAAATGTATTATAGATTATGTGCTTTGTAATAATTTAAACTCAGTATTTTAAGAGTTTTGTGCTTCTTTTAATGTCCTTCCTCACTTGGACTGAGACAAAGCTACACAATAAAATAATTACAGGACAGTTATTAGTGAATATGAGCAGCTCTCTCGTCTCTGACTTTACCGTGCGAAGGTGAGTTCTGGGCGTGAGTTTCTCGCTCTATGGTAGAGTTCCATTCCGTGCCCCACTTCCTGAAGGTGAAATAGTGTGCATTCAGGTTTTAACCCCATGTCCCCAATGGCGTTGAGATAATAGAACATACCCCTGGTGGTGTACACAGTATGGGGTGTTACATTTTTATATGAAAATGTGACTCTTGGAATAGAGCCCTTTGGTGGGCTGATGAGATCCATGTTACAACTACAATTCCTATTAATTGAAAAATTAATCATCTGTTGGGTGTTCTATATGTTTTTATTCAATGCCAGAATCCATACTGCAAATGAGAAACAGGTTCAGGTGTTTTGTTTCTGGTCATGGTTCGGAGTGGCTGAAAAATCACAGCGATGCACAGGTTTTGTGCTAAATGTCCTGGTACAATGGTAAAATTCATGATGCTCGATTGACCGTAACAAGGACCCAGGACCAGAGGAAGCAAAAATATCCCCATATCAAAGATCCCCACCACATTTTAAGAAGGTATGGGGTTCTTTTTGCTGATTATACATTCTAATTCGACACCAAACCCATCACTGGTGTGCATGGCCAAAGAGCTCTATTTTCATTTCATCTGACCAATGACCGGTTCCAATCCAAATTGCAATTTAGCAAACTCGAAGCGTAAGCTTATTTTGTTGAATGACTGTGCCAACAATCATTTTTTTGCTCATCTTTATCAAGGTGACAATTTCGGACCCCACTGTATGTTAAAAATGGATTAATAATGTGCCAGTTTGTTCCAAAAGTATCCGCGAGCAGTGAGTGAAATGATACAATGACTATAAGGTTGAATTGAAGACTGTAAGATTTCATTTGAGGTATTTCCATCCAACTACCGGGTGAACCGTTCCAGAAATTACAGCACTTTGTGTACATAGTCCCCAATTTTGTATTTTTTACTTATCTACCAATAGGTGCCCTTCTCCCTGGTCTTTGTGGTTGAATCTGTATTTGAAATTCACCTCACAGGACCATACAAATAATTGTATATGTGAGGGTAGAGTGGTGAGGTGGCATTAAAATCATGTTAAGCACTATTAGTGCACACAGAGTGATGAGTCCATGCAACATACAGTGTATTCAGAAAGTATAGACCTGACTTTTCCACATTTTGTGCTTCCTGTGTATTATAAATTGGATTAAATAGATTTTTCCCCCATCAATCTACACAAAATACCCCTGGCTAATGACAAAGCAACAAACTATGAAATGTTTGAAAAAAAAATATCAAAAAAACCGGAAATAACATCACATTGTCATAAGTACTCAGAACCTACTCTGAGTGCTTTGTTATGAAGCACTTGTGTGCGGTCCTGGCCTGAATCTTCTGTGGGTGTGGCAGCTACAAACTTAACACCTGTGTTTGGGAGTTTCTCTATTCGTCTCTGCTGCAGATCCTCTCCAAGCTCTGTCAGGTTGGATGGGGGAGTGTCGCTGCACAGCTATTTTCCAGGTCTCTCAGAGATGGTGTTCGGGTTCAAGTCCGGGCTCTGGCTGGGCCACTCAAAGGACATTCAGAGGCTGTCCCAAGCGGCTCCTGCGTTGTCTTGGCTGTATTGCTTAGGGTTGTTGTCCTGTTGGAAGGTGAACCTTACGCTCCAGTCTGAGGGTCCTGGGTGCTCTGGAGCAGGTTTTCATCAAGGATCTCTCTGTGTGCTTTCGCTCCGTTCATCTTTCCCTCAATCCTCGGTCTCCCAGTCCTGCCGCTGAAAAAAACATCCCCACAGAATGATGCCTTGCCACCACCATGTGCTTCCCCGTCAGGGGATGGTGCCAGTTCACTAGGCGTGAGCGCTTGGCATTCAGGCCAAAGGCTAAATCTTGGTTTCATCAGACCGGATAATCTTGTTTCTCATGGTCTGGGAGATGTCTTTGGTGCCTACACAGCATAAGCTCCAAAGCAGGCTGTCGTGTGCCTTTTTTGATTCCGTCTCCACCCACCATAAAGCCTTGGTGGAAGTGCTGCAGATAAAGGTTGTCCTTCTGGAAGGGTTTCTCCCATCTCCACAGAGAGCTCTGGAGCTCTGTCAGAGTGACGTCCCGGGTTCTTGGTCGCCTCCCTGACAATAGTGCCCCCTGATTGCTTTCAGTTTGGCCTGGCGCTAGCTCACAGGAAGAGTCTTGGGTGGTTCCAAACTTCTTCCCATTCCTAACAGTGATGGAGGACAGAAACATTCATTTAATCCATTTTTAAAAATAAGGCTGTAGTGTAACAAACAGTGGCGGCTCTGAAAAATTCTCAGGGAGGGCAATTTTTCTGATTAGTGATTTGGTGACCTACATTTAAAAAAAAAGAATGTCCTTGCATGAACTTGTAGAAGACAGGGGCAGCATATAAGTCAATACCGAAGCATTTATTGGACAGATCTCACAAAAGTGTTGGCTTACCAGGGTTGAGTGGAGCCCTCCAGTTTCATCTTTTGCCGCAAAGCTAAGTCAAACACTCTCTGCATAAAACTTCACACACTGTGCTTCTCGGCTGAGGATGTGGGGTTCTTACATACTGAAGCAATAAATATATTTGTTATGGTGAATATGGAATATGATATGTTAGATAAAATATTGTGCTAAGGTCTATTTAGGTCAGGAGCTGGTTATGAGTTCTGTTCTATCCAGCACTAACAATGGACAAGGGTCCTATCTTGTCAGCCTTGTCAGCAGGTGTGCCAAAAGACAGCACTACCCGCCATAGGCCTCTCAGTTCTTCCCAGCTCAGAGTTCTTGCTCTGAGTTTTTTTCAAAACACACACATCATCACTGTCTAAACACCACACACACACTCTATCATCACTGTCAAACACACACACACAAAAATCCCTCTCTTGGCTGAACATTTGAAGACAAGAACCACGACCTCAGAGCCAATGCTAGCTGGTGACAGCTGTTAGCCTGGAGTGACCTCCCCTGTCTGTCAGGACCAATCAGAAGATCAGAACTACTAGATTGAACCTACTTCATTTAGTGCATTAAATGTCTGACTACAATGTTTCGGGGCTTTCTCTCTTCCAGATAATAATAATAATAATAATAATAATAACTATGCCATTTAGAACGCTTTTATCCGCTTGCGGTCATGCGTGCATACATTTTGTGTGTGTATGGGTGGTCCCGGGGATCGAACCCACTACCTTGGGCGTTACAAGCACCATGTGCTCTACCAGCTGAGCTACAGAAAGTGGAATGGATCGCTTTGCAATTGTAAAAATGTCCAACCATGTGGAGACACCACGTCATTTTGGGAACATGCCTGACATGTAAACTCTATCTTGTAGCCTGCTAGCTAAATAAAACATTTTAGCTGGCTAGCTAATCATCTTAGCTAAATGTGGAGACAACAATTCCAGTTATTTGCCGTTAATTTAGAGGGGATTAGGGTGAAATAAATCTCGAGTTACATAGTGATACTTTGTTGTGCTGTATTGACAATATCGCATTCTTTTTAGCTGGCTAGTTGGCTGTGCCTGCACCAAAACACCATTAGTGTTCCTTCGCAGCTTGTTCTCAATCTTTTTCAT
Organism: Coregonus clupeaformis; assembly: GCF_020615455.1. Taxonomy (NCBI): domain Eukaryota; kingdom Metazoa; phylum Chordata; class Actinopteri; order Salmoniformes; family Salmonidae; genus Coregonus; species Coregonus clupeaformis. Next base: position 4,374 of record NW_025537546.1, read on the forward strand.
TGGGGTAAATTAGTTTTCCAGCACTTTTATTTCCATGTGACTGAGTCAAAACTGCGTTCTCGGCGATCCCTCTGCAGCAGACATGTAGTGCGCAATAAAATCACAGTATCGAATCGCAATACATTGATATAGAATCATGGGACTCGCTGCGTACGATGCATATATCTTATACGCCCTGGGATCACTAGCAAATTACCAGCCCAAGTTCATTTGCCACAACAAATCTCTTCGCTTAGCAAGCGCTAATGTTTAGTGGGTGATTAGCAAATAGGGGCCTATCTCAAGGCCAGGATGTAAAATATATGTAGCTGCAGCAATTTCTCTTATCTGATAACAGTAAGTAATGGGCTTGTTTTATAGCTTATATGGTTGTGATGGTCCGTGAGCGATTCCAGATATACTCACCTCTGAATAAACTGCCGCTATTACACCATATCCACATCAGCTCAAGCTTGTACGATTATCAACACACTAAGCCTCGCCGTTGTGGCGGCGGACTACTGCCTTCCTCTCGTCATCCAGTTGGGTGGGTGGCAATGTCTTTTCGTTATTACCAATTTTTGGAAAAATCCTCTCGGGTGGGGACTTTCTTAGAAGCCTGTTGAATTATTAAATTTGGTCTAGGAGTCCTAATTGTTTTAGGTGCCAATTTACATCTTACATTACTTTCTGCCCGACTAAAAGGAACTTCTTTCAAAGACACAATCAAGTTGGACTGAAGCCTAGCCATTTTGATAGTATTAGTGAATTGATTGGGGCTGCTACCTGGTCTTTTCTTATTCTGCGTTCATTTCGTGGTTTGCGTTATGTTGTGAGTAGTCGCAACCCACAACACCCATAGAGAATGTATTGAAAGCTTTTTGTAGCGATCCCGGCTGTCTGGGTGGGTCCTGTCTTGGTGACTAGTGTTCGGTTCGATAATCTCCAGTTTCCCGAGGGTTCGGGGAGCGGCTCGAGGAAGCGCTCTTGTTTCTTCGCCCATCCCATCAGCAATCTGCACCCTGGTCTGATCATGTCACCCTTCTTAGGCTCTGGCCTAACATCCAGTTCCTGCCGGATGGGTTTGCCTGACAGTATGTTTGTCAGTATCAGCCTCCTGAACCATTAGTGTTGGTTTTGTTGTTTTGCACCTTGTGACTTGCTGTGTACTGACCTCCGTTTTTGTTCTGTCTGCAGTCTTTCCACACGGAACCTTCACCCAACCTCTGCCCCGATGGTCGGCGGCTGCCGAGTCCAGTAGGGACCAACCACTGCATCCCTCAACAACCCATCACACGCCACCCCCGCTCTCCATGTTCCCTGGATTATTCAGCCTCACTTCGGAAGCTATTAAATAAACTACTCACCTTTCTCTCGTCCTTGTCCTGGTCTCCGTCCGCAGGTTCAGCATTATATCCGTTGTAAGTGATGGCCAGTTGAACCCACGGACCTGGACTCTGTTCGCTCATGCACCATCAGAGAATGTTGGGCCATCATAGCACGGGATACAGGAGATCGTTGTCAGTTGGAACCTTCTAGCGCGTCCGCCCGGAGGTCCCAGAACCCACGTAAGTGTCCGGTGGAGGATCCGCTACCCGGTTTCACCCATCTCGCCTTGCAGCTTTCGGAGGCGGTGTCCATCCGTGAGCCCAAGGTTCCGGGGATAAATAGAGGGGAGCTGGGAAGGTGCCCGTTCCTTCCTTATGCAGTGTGATTAGGTTCGATCTACAGCCCCACCTCTTATGCCACAACAAGGCTAGGATAGCGCTTTGTGTTATTTGAAGTTGCTGCGTGGTGGGTGGGTGGGCTTCAGCGTTTGGGACGCGAGAGGACCACTGCATGGCTTCTTACCGGGGGTTCCGGCCGAGGTGAGGAAGCTCTTCGACCATTCCGTCCGAGGGGGGGCGCGCTGCGCGCCTGTTGTTTCGCTTCGCCATGAACTTCTTAGCGTGGCGACGTGGTCGAGTTCAAGCGTTGGGGAGAGTGGGTGGAGCGAGTTCGCCTTTCAGGGTCTGTCGGAGCAGCTCAGGATGAGTTGATCTCCTATCCGAGCCTAGTGACCTCGGACAGCTTAGTAGCCTTGTCTAGTCGGGTAGATATTCGTGTCGAAGGGGAGAAGCAATGGGGTCCGTCCAATCGATCAGCTTCTCGGTTCCCAGTCGGGTCGGGTGGTGGACCAGAACACGTCGGTGATCATTCTCCACCTCAATGGATTAGTGGAGAGGTCCTCTCTCCCGATTCTGAACCCATGCAAAGTGGGGCGGCGCGGGTTAACCAAGGAGGAGCGTCAGCATAGGCCGTCGATAAGACAACTGTGCCTCTCGACATGTGGTAGCTAGGGACATTACATCTCCACTTGCGCGGTGCGTCAAACTGCCCGGCTTCGGCTAAAGTTGGGAGGACTTTTGCAGAGCCAGTTTCCACCTCTCAGTACCTCTGTCAGACCCGTTTCCCGGCTGCCCTTGTGAACAGAATCAAGCGTAGCGAACGCTTTTCTCGATTCGGGTGCCGATCGAGGCTTTCTTGATGCCGAGTTGGGTGGAACAGCTGGGGCTTTCCAAGGAGCAATTGCCGGAAGCCATTGGGCGACCACTCTGAGCGGCGGTAGTCTGGTGCGTATCCCCAGACGAGGACTGAGCCGGTTAAGATGCGGTTGTCAGGGAATCATTCTGAGATGAATTCTTCATTCTGCCGTCTTCCCATGTTCCTCTGGTCCTTGGAATACCTGCCCCTGGCTGAGAACACAATCCCACTTCGGGCGGCAGACGGTTGGAGCCTTGATTGTCATGCTAACTGTCTCAAGACTGCCTGCCCCCATTCGGTTCCCAGTCAGGTGATTGGGGCTAAACCCCCCAAATTTGTCCCTTATTCCCGGGGCATATCTACGATTTGGGGGAAGTTTTCGGTAAGCAGAAGGCTCTGTCACTCCCTCCCCACCGACCATATGATTGTGCCTATCAACCTGGTCCCTGGGGCTGTCTTCCCCAGGTTATACAGTATCTCCCACCTGAGCGTGAGGCGTTGGAGACCTACATCAAGGAGTCCCTTTTGCTGCTGGTCTGGTCGTCCCTCTCTACCCAGAGATTCTTCTTTGCGGGTGAAGGATGGCTCTCTTCAAAACGTGTCTATTGATTATCGGGGGTTGAAAGACATCACGGTCAAGAACAAGTATCCCCTGCCCTTGATAGTTCTGCCCTGCTCCCTACAGTGCTCTGGTGTTCCCAGGCTAGACCTACGCAATCGTATCACCTGAGTCCGGATCAAGGGCGCAGTGGTTGGGGGGTTTCAATACCCGTTGGGTCGCTTCGAGTATCAGGTGATGCCGTTTGGACTGACCAATGCTCCAGCGGTATTCCAGAGATATGGTGAACGGCGTCCTGAGAGATATGATCGGTCTCTTTGTGTTTGTTTACCTGGATGACATTCATGATCTTCTCGAAGGAACCTTCCCGATCCAAGTCCAGCATGTCCGGCGGGTTCTGCAGCGATTGTTGGAAATCGCCTATTCGTGAAGCCGGTGCGGGTTTCACGCCACACCACGTGTATCCTTTCTCGGGTACATCATTCTCCCGGGAGAGATTAGGATGGACCAGGAGAAGGTTAAGCCGGTTCTAGAATGGGCCCAGCCCGGCGCGAGATTGCAGCTCCAGAGATTTTTTTTTGGAATTTCTGCCGCAGATTCATCCGGGATTACAAGCCGTGTGGCGCTCCGTTAGCTGCCTTGACCTATCAGGACCTTTGCAAGTGGAATCCGGAGGCGGATCGGCGCGTTTCTGGATTTGAAGAGCGTTCCCTTGCGTTCGCTCTCTCAACCGGAACGGCCCCGTCCAGTTCGTGGTTGAAGTGGGGCGCGTCTGATGTGGGAGTTGGCGCCATCCTGTCGCAGCGATGCTCCCCGGACGGTAAACTCCATCCCTGCGCCTACTACTCTCGTCGCTTCTGCGGAGAGGAATTGCGATGTGGGTAACCGGGAGCTTCTCGCGGTGAAACTTGCCCTCGGAGGGTGGCGCCACTGGTTGGCGGGCGGAGCAACCGTTTTTGTCTGGACTGACCGCAAGAATCGTGCTTGCGTGTATCGAGCGTCTCCGCTTCCGTCAGGCCAGGTGGGCGGTGTTTTTTGAAACGTTCGAAGTTTGCCCTGGCGGTTCCGACCTGGATCTAAGAGCGGCAAGGCGGGCCGCCTTTGTCCCGGATGTTCTCCAAGGCCGCAAGAGTGGGTCCAGGCCAGAGACAATCCTCCCCCGGAGCATGCGTCGTTGGGAGCAGTTATGTGGAAGATTGAGGAGGAGGTGCTGGCGGAACCCTTCGGACTCCGGCCGGCCGGTAGCAGTCCACCCGGTCGAGTTGTTTGGCTGCGCCCGGTTCGTCCTGCTGTATCACAAGTCCCCACGCTACAGGTGGCGCTTGTCACCCTGTACGGCTCGGACAATGGCGTTTCTTCGCGGGCGTTTTTGGTGGCCTGCCATGGCGAGACTTCGGGGTTTTGTTGCTGCCCTGTCCAGTGTGTGCGCCAGAATAATACTCGGCCCAGCTCTGACTACTTCACCCCCTTCCTATTGCCCCGGCTGACCATGGTCGCGTCTGAGCCCTGGACTTCCCGTCACTGGGTTGCCCGCTTCTGGGAACTACGGTCGTTCTGACTTCTCGTGGACAGATTCAGCCAGTTGTCCCCACTTTGTGCCATTGCAACTTCCCTCTGCCTCGGGAGGCGTCCAAAATCCTGGTTAGGGAGGTTTTCAGGGTCCCACCGGTTTGCCCAGTGATATCGTTTCCAACCGTGGCCCTCAGTTTACCTCTGCTGTCTGGAAGTCCTTCTTTGTTTGGCCATTGGAGCTACAGTCAGTCTCACATCTGGTTTTCACCCCCAATCCAATGGTCAGGCGGAGAGGCAGCAGAAGATCGAATCCATCGCTACGCTGTCTGGTCTCTTCCACCCCCACCTCCTGGGTCTCTCAGTTGCCTTGGGTTGAGTATGCCCTGCAATGCTCTTCCCTACCATCTGCCACTGGGATGTCTCCCTTCCAGTGCCTGTATGGCTCACCAGCCTCCCCTGTTTCCCACCCTCAGGAGAAGGGGCTCTCGGTGCCTTCCTGTTCAGGCCCTTATTTCTTGCCACCCCGGACCTGGCATCGGGCCAGAAGGAGCACTCACTTAGGTTTCGGACCGGTATCAGCTCCAGCGAATCGTCGCGGATCCCACTCCCACCTATACCATCGAAGATAGGGTTTGGTTGGCCACCACGGGATCTTCCGTTCCCGGACTGATGGCAAGTTGTGCGAAGTTCATTGGTCCGTTTGTGGTGGAGAAGGTGATCAATCCAGTGGCAGTTCGACTTCAAACTACCGGGGGAGCTCAGAGTCCATCCACACCTTTCATGTCTCCTGCCTCAACCTTCTTCCTCAGTCCTCTGTTCGCCTCCTCCGCCTCCTCCTCCTCCTCCTCGGTTGATCGGAGGTGGTCCCTGCCTGCACGGTGCGTCGCATCACTTGCGTTCAGCGGCGGGGCCGGGGTTTCCGGCTATCTCGTGGGCCAGGAGGGGTATGGCCCTGAAGAGAGGGTTGGATTCTTGGCGACAGGTCCTATTGCGACCTCATCAGTGACTTCTACCGCCTCCATCCTGGCGCTCGGGAGTCCGCCCGGGTGGCGTATCGTCGGAGGGGGTACTGTACGATCGGCTGTCTGAGTCGGGTCCTGTCTGGTGACTAGTGTTCCGGTTCGTAATCTCCAGTTTCCCGAGGTTCGGGAAGCGCTCCGGGAGCGCTCTTGTTTTCCCACTGCATCCCATCGCAATCTGCACACCTGGTCCTGATCATTCCACCCTTCTTAGGCTCTGGCATATCCAGTTCACTGCCGGATGCGTTTGCTTATGAACAGTATGTTTGTCAGCGTATCAGCCTCTGAACCATTAGTGTTGGGTTTGTTGTTTTGCACCTTGTGACTTGCTGTGTACTGACCTCCGTTTTTGTTCTGTCTGCAGTCTTTCACCCGGAACCTTCACCCAACCTCTGCCTGATGGTCGGCGGCTGCCGAGCCAGTACCGGACCAACCACTGCACCCTCAACAACCCATCCACGCCACCCGCTCTGTTCCCTGGATTATTCAGCCTCACTCGGAATCTATTAAATAAACACTCACCTTTCTCTCTACGTACCTTGTCCTGGTCTGCTTCTGGGTTCTGGCATAGTAAACCGTGACAGCTTTGAAATGTGAAACAAATAGATTTTACATGACAGGCTATGAGACTTCTGGGCGATTTTCAACCTGACTGAAATCGCCCAAAAACGGGCGGGGCCATTTGAAGCTCACGACTTTAGCCTGATTTGACATTTAGTGGCTGTCAGATCAGACGTGAACACTGATAACTGCTGTTGCCGTGATATAATTTTTTATACATTTATAAATTTTTTAAATAATTTTTTATTTTTTTATAATTGATTAGAAAAAAAATCCCTTCCTTTTCCCGTTTGGCAGTGCGTCGCCCATATCGCCCTATTGAACGAGCCGTCCCTGGTAACAAAATGTGGAAAAAGTCAAGGGGTCGGAATACACTGTTTTATGTGACATGTTAAACACATTTTTACCTCTGAACTTATTTAGGCTTGCCATAACAAAGGGGTTGAATACGTATTGACTCAAGACATTTCAGCTTTCCATTTTTTATTCATTTGTAAAATTTCTAAAATTCCACTTTGACATTATGGGGTATTTATTGTGTGTTGGCCAGTGACACATAATCTCAATTTAATTAATTTCAAATTCAGGCTGTAACACAACAAAATGTGGAAAAAGTCAAGGGGTGTGAATACTTTCTGAAGGCACTGTAAAACAAATAATATATACAGTACCAGTCAAAGGTTTGGACACACCTACTCATTCAAGGGTTTTTCTTTATTTTTACTATTTTCTACATTGTAGAATAATAGTGAAGACATCAAAACTATGAAATACCACATATGGAATCATGTAGTAACCAAGTAAGTGTTAAACAAATCAAAATATATTTTAGATTTGAGATTCTTCAAATAGCCACCCATTGCCTTTATGACAGCTTTGCACACTCTTGGCATTCTCTCAACCAGCTTGACTCTGAAAAACACCAAAGAAAGATGCCCAGGGTCCCTGCTCATCTGCGTGAACGTGCCTTAGGCATGCTGCAAGGAGGCATGAGGACTGCAGATGTGGCCAGGGCAATAAATTGCAATGTCCGTACTGTGAGACGCTTAAGACAGCTGATCGTCTTCGCAGTGGCAGACCACGATGTAACAACACCTGCACAGGATCGGTACATCCAAACATCACACCTGCAGGACAGGTACAGAATGGCAACAACAACTGCCTGAGTTACACCAGGAACGCACAATCCCTCCATCAGTGCTCAGACTGTCCCCAATGGCTGAGAGAGGCTGGACTGAGGGCTTGTAGGCCTGTTGTAAGGCAGGTCCTCACCAGACATCACCGGCAACAACGTCGCCTATGGGCACAAACCCACTGTTGCTGGACCAGACAGGACTGGCAAAAAGTGCTCTTCACTGACGAGTCGCGGTTTTGGTTCACCAGGGGTGATGGTCGGATTTGCATTTATCGTCGAAGGAATGAGCATTACACCAAGGCCTGTACTCTGGAGCGGGATCGATTTGGAGGTGGAGGGTCCGTCATGGTCTGGGGCGGTGTGTCAAGCATCATCGGACTGAGCTTGTTGTCATTGCAGGCAATCTCAACGCTGTGCGTTACACAGAAGACATCCTCCTCCCTCATGTGGTACCCTTCCTGCAGGCTCATCCTGACATGACCCTCCAGCATGACAATGCCACCAGCCATACTGCTCGTTCTGTGCGTGATTTCCCTGCAAGACAGGAATGTCAGTGTTCTGCCATGGTGAGCAAAGAGCCCCGGATCTCAATACCATTGAGCACGTCTGGGACCTGTTGGATCGGAGGGTGAGGACTAGGGCCATTCCCCCAGAAATGTCAGGGAACTTGCAGGTGCCTTGGTGGAAGAGTGGCAAATCTGGCAAATCTGGTGCAGTCCATGAGGAGGAGATGGACTGCAGTACTTAATGCAGCTGGTGGCCACCACCAGATACTGACTGTTACATTTGATTTTGACCCCCCTCTTTGTTCAGGGACACATTATTCCATTTATGTATGTGGGACTTGTTCAGTTTATGTCTCAGTTGTTGAATCTTGTTATGTTCATACAAATATTTACACATGTTAAGTTTGCTGAAAATAAACGCAGTTGACAGTGAGAGGACGTTTCTTTTTTTGCTGAGTTTATATATATGTCTGAGTAAAATATCTGTAACTGTAGATTTGGCAGTCTGTCAGCAAGGAGCTTATAGGTGATTATGGCTATAAGCTGGAAAGCGTGCTTACTCTAGTTATGACTCAGTCACAACTATTTCCTGACTTTTTCCTTTGTCTAGCAAGCCAGTATAAAAGAGAGAACTCCCTAAAGAAGTGTGGTGTATACATGGTTTGGGCTTTCTATCCTCTTGCCAGTTACGGTATTTACCCTCCCATCGTCTTCCTGAGTAGATCATTGGCACACCAGAGGACGGCGAGGCCTGAGCACTAACAGTGTCTGAATAAACAACGCTGGTGAAAGTTTCACAAACCAAACACTTTACTTCTGAGAGGTGAAACACTATTGAAGCACAACATGGCCATATGTTTATCTTATATTTTTGAAGGACTGCCATAGCAGTCATAATAGTTAGAGGAAGATTCCGAAGACATTTACAGTAAGTCTGGACTCTATTTCTCCATGACAAAAATGTCATTGTCTGATGAAGACAGTGGCCAAGTCTAATAGATCTTCTGAAATGTGATGTGAAGCATGTCACGCCCTGGCTCTGGGGACACTTGTATGTTGAGCCAGGGTGTGAGTTTCCTTTGGGTATTCTAGTTGTTGTATTTCTGTGTTGGCCAGAGTGGTTCTCAATCAGAGGCAACGAGTGTCAGCTGTTGCTGGTTGTCTCTGATTGGGAACCACATTTAGACAGGCTGTTTTCCCACAGTGGTTGTGGGATCTTGTTCCGTGTTCCTGTGTAGGTTTGTGTTTGCACTTTTGGGGCGTCACGTATCGATTTTGTTGTTTTGTTCGTGTAAGCATTTAATAAATAAGTATGTTTGCATTCCACGCTGCGCCTTGGTCCTCCTCCTTCGAGCGATCGTGACAGAAGATCCCACCAGAACTGGACCAAGCAGCGGGTCCAGGAGCCATCGCCAGGAAATCTCTAGCGGATATCCAGCGCCTCCTCGACTGGGTCAAGCCGTGTGAGCAAGAGAGTGGCTTGACTTGGAAGCAGAAGGGCGAAAGGCTGGCGAGAGATATGGAGACCTGGTCCACGGGAAGGAGAGAAGCCCAGACATTTTTTTAGGGGGGGCTCACGCCGTGGGCAGCCCAGGGCAGCAGGAGACCGCGATAGGCGGGTTGGCAGAGGAGGCCGCCAGGTTACGGGGGCCACTGGTCAAAAAGGGAAGGAAGGTGTAGAGGCACGGCGAGAGGTACTGGGGTGTGTTGCCAGTCCGGTCCGGCCCGTTCCTGATCCCTGCGTAGGGCCAGTGGTGTGTGTCCCCAGTACGGTCGGTCTGTTCCTGTCCCTTGCACCGAGCCTGTGGTGCGCGTCGCCAGCCCAGTCCGGTCCATTCCTGCTCTCCGCACCAGTCAGTGGTGCGCTCGTCAGCCCGGTCCGGCCCGCTCCTGCTCCCCGCGACCAAGCCAATGGTGCGCGTCGCCACCGGTCCGGCCGCTCTGCTCCCGCCCAAGCCAATGGTGCGTGTCCCGGTCCGGCCCGCTCCTGCTCCCGCACCAAGCCTATGGTGGCGTCGCCAGCCCGGCCCGGCCTGTTCCTGCTCCCCCACCAAGCCTATGGTGCGGCGTCGCCAGCCCGGCCCGGCCTGTTCCTGCTCCCAGCACCAGGCCAATGGTGCGCGTCGCCAGCCGGTCCCGGCCTGCTCCTTCTCCCGCACCAAGCCAATGGTGCGCGTCGCCAGCCGGTCCGGCCCGCTCCTGCTCCCCGCACCAAGCCTATGGTGGCGTCGCCAGCCCGGTCGGTCCGTTCCTGCTCCCCACACCAAGCCAGTGGTGTGCGTCGTCAGTCCGGCACGGCCCGTGCCTGTTCCACGGTGCCTGGTCGGCACCGGTCAGCTGCTTCACGCCGGAGCTGAGCAATCGCTCCACCAGTGTGCAGTCCAGCTCCGGTCAGCGGGGCCAGACCGGACCAGGGGGTACTTTGGGGGGTTGGAGAGGGAGTGGGGATCAGGCCCGGGCCGGATCCGCCGCCAAGGGGAGTGCCCACCCGGTCCCTCCCCTGTGGTGTTTGGTTGGCGCGGCGGAGTCCGCGCCTTTAGAGGGGTACCTGTCACGCCCCTGGCTCTGGGGACACTTGTATGTTGAGCCAGGGTGTGAGTTTCCTTTGGGTATTCTAGTTGTTGTATTTCTGTGTTGGCCGAGTGGTTCTCAATCAGAGGCAACGAGTGTCAGCTGTTGCTGGTTGTCTCTGATTGGGAACCACATTTAGACAGGCTGTTTTTCCCACAGTGGTTGTGGGATCTTGTTCCGTGTTCCTGTGTAGGTTTGTGTTTGCACTTTTGGAGTCACGTATCGATTTTGTTGTTTTGTTCGTGTAAGCATTTAATAAATAAGTATGTTTGCATTCCACGCTGGCCTGGTCCTCCTCCTCGACGATCGTGACAAAGCATTCTTGCACCCTTTGGTTGTGCTCAGATGATAAAGGTTTTGTACGAGCACTACTTTGAGCAAACTACAACTTGTGAGGTTCAAACTTTAACTTTATAAGGCCTTTATAGATGCTTCTGAAATCATGTTTGGTTTCCTTTTTTTGACCAAATTTTTTATTGTTTCAGTTAAGGGTAAATAAAAGCATTTTGTTGGTGAAGGTTTTCTTGTAAGATTTATGTGTTGCAATGATTGGGAAATTTTTGTTTTGAGGTTGTATACACAGTGCTCTTTAGACCTACTGTATATATTATCACGACAGACATGCCATTTCTGGGAATTCTCATTTGGTCTGGGAATTCTCATTTGGAGACATGTTTTTTTTCATCACCAGTACTGCATACTAATAATGAAATCTCTTAGATGTGGTCTTTAAACATAAATCTTCCTTTGTTGTTTTTGTTTTCCCACAGCAATTTAACCCCTACCATGTGTAGGGTTGCATTTTTGTGTTGTGTGTTGCCCTTCACATGCAGTTAGCTCTGTGGAACTGCTGTGGTCGCCCTTAAGTCACATTTGAAGATTTGCTTTTTCTCTGCTCTTGAAACGTAAACATTGAACCAAAGCACAAATGTTATCAATTAATATGACTGAAGCAGCTTGTTTTTTATCACACAAACTAATTAGGAGATTTGCTGAGGGGGCTCTGCTACATTCTCTGATCTGCTTTTTACAACGCTTGAGCTGTTATTTTGGCTGTGTGTTTGCTGTGAGGTCTTATAAATGTGGAATGTGGAACAACATACGGCAACCATTAGAAGTAACATGTAATATTAATCTCCACTGATAGTGAGCATAACAAACTTTTGGCTTTGCAGGGGAAATCGCTCATCCCAATAAACGTCAACCTGCGAAGTCATCCTTCCATCCCTCCATCCTTTCACCCCTCCTCTCCCTGACAGATTAAGGGTTGATAGGAAATTAGGCACACCCACACTCACTCGCTCAGGAACGGTGCGCTCACGTGCGCATACACGCACACACACAGCTGATAAGGGACCTCATTACAACATGGGTCTTTACTAAACATGTCCTTCACTTGGCACGAATCACAGGCCTTCACCCATGAGACACCAACCATCACCAGACTATGAGAGGATAGTCAGTGTGTCTTATCTCATGCATGCACGCACATGACACACACACACACACGCGTGCGCACACACACACACACACACTTTACATTTCTTTCCATCTCCATAACCTTCTTGTTTAACAAGAGTATTTGTTCCTCGTTAATGTTTTATTTGAAAGGTTTGGAACACACGCTGGACATTTGGGTGAGGAGAGTCATGGATCAAATAGTTATGTTAGAATCTTTACTGTCCCTCACAGATCTACGCACGCACATGCACACACACATACAGTACAAACACACACAGATTGCCTCTCTATCTATGCACTCACTCGCATGCACAACATGCTTATCCATTTGAGCTGTCCTAAAGCTCCAAATCAAGGACGACTTGTGGATTGAGGGCCACAGCTGTAAGTCCAACTAGCTCTCACAGTCTCATATCAGAATGAGACGTTCATCCATTTTCTCATACATCACGTTTTGAAGTTCTTCCAAACATCACATTTCTAAGTGTTTAAGGTTAAGTTTAGGCATTAACTCAGAATTTGTAAGGTTAGGGTTAAGTTTAGGCATTAACTCCGAAGGCTACATGACAGACAATCATATCTGTTCTACACCATACATTTAAATCTGGACCCTCCAGGCCCATGGTTTACCCAGGCCAGTAGTCAAAAGCCAAACAGCCAAAAGTACAATGAGAAGAATAACCATGAACAGGATGGTTTGATTGTAATGGTAATACTTTCTTTACACTGTTTACAGTACTTGGAGGATGTTGGGAGGGGAACTGTCCATAGGTCCAATTTAATGTACACTGTACCTCCCATCTGCCCCCATATGGTTCGTCTGTCACTATCACCACCTGTGACTAAAACCAACTAAGCACATGTCACAGCTTGGCTACAGATGTATCCTGGTGGGTTGTCACCATCCTGACCACCATTGGTTTCTATACAGTCATGACTGTATAAATGTCAGTAGATATATTACTATAAGTGCTGGTCAGTGTTATACATTTCCCTTCATTGGAGGATGCAGTCTAGTCATATACAGTAACAGCTATATAGGCTTTCATTATGTATACTGTAACATTTCGCTCTAAACCATTTGAAACTATTTCACACAGTACCCCCCTCCCCCTCCCAGAGACACAAATCTCCCCCAGCCCTCTAGGCGACTTCCAACCCCAAATCCCAAATTACCTCCATATGTGTGTGAAGAAGCCCCAAGAGAAGAAGCCAAGAAGAATATATTGCTGACTGAACACAAACATTGACTTCATCAAACAGCGAACTCTGATGTTCTCCATATGGTCACCTGACACTGGCCCACCATTCGCAGACACTGACAGAAGGGACCTCTACGTACGTTGGTCACTTCACTGAGGGGTTTATCTATTTTACCATCCCAGTAATCCATCCCTCATACATAGCCTACTAGCCTGGTCTCATAGACTATACGTAACATAGTAAACGTAAATCAGTGAAAAAATCAAATTAGAATGATATGTAACGTTTGGTATGGTTACATAAGACAGATAATTAGCAACTTAAGGCAAAAGCGAAAGTAGGGTGGTTGGTCGGTGGATGGGTGGGCGTAACGCGAATGTCTAGCAACACAAAATGTTGGGAGTTCAAATCTCATCATGGACAACTTTAGCATTTTAGCTAATTAGCATCTTAAACTACTTACTACTTTTTAGCTACTTTGCAACTACTTAGCCATGTTAGCTAACCCTTCCCCTAACCCTAACCTTAGCCCTTTAACCTAACTCCTAAACTTAAGGCTAACCTTAACCTAACCCTAACCCTAACCCCTAGCCTAGCTAACGTTAGCCAGCTAGCTAACATTATCCACCTAGCCACCAAGCTAGAATTCGTAACATATTGTATGTTTTGCAATTTTGTAACATATAATACTGAATTGTAATTCTTAACACATCATACGAAATGGTTGATGGACACCCACAAATTAATACATACCATACAAAACCTAACATATCATACTGAATGGAGTGTTTTGGATTTACAGTGCCTTGCAAAAGTTTTCATCCCCCTTGGCATTTTTCCTATTTTGTTGCATTACAACCTGTAATTTAAATGGATTTTTATTTGGATTTCATGTAATGGACAAAAAAAATAGTCAAAATTGGTGAAGTGAAATTAAAAACATAACTTGTTTCAAAAAATTCAAAAAATAAATAATGGAAAAGTGGTGCGTGCATATGTATTCACCCCCTTTGCTATGAAGCCCCTAAATAAGATCTGGTGCAACCAATTACCTTCAGAAGTCACATAATTAGTTAAATAAAGTCCACCTGTGTGCAATCTAAGTGTCACATGATCTGTCACATGATCTCAGTATATATACACCTGTTCTGAAAGGCCCCAGAGTCTGCAACACCACTAAGCAAGGGGCACCTGTAACGATCCCGGCAGTCTGAGTCGGGTCCTGTCTGTGTACTAGTTTTTCTGCTCGTGATCTCCAGTTTCCGAGGGGGTTCTGGAACAGCTCCTGCCTGGTTGCCGGGCAACGTTGCTAGGCGGGAGCTCTCTTGATTTCCGCACCTGCATCCCATCAGCAATCTGCACACCTGGTCCCGATCATCACCCTTCTTAGGCTCTGGCTAACATCCATTCCCTGCCGGATCGTTAGCCATGAACAGTATGTTTATCAGCGGATCAGTCTTAGAGCTTAGAGCATTAGTTTTGTTGTTTTTGCACCTTGTTTGCTTGTTGTATGCTTACCTCCGTTTTGTTCTCCCTGCAGTCACTTCGTCCGGAACCTTCACCCAACCTCTGCCTGATGGTGTGGCGGCTGCCGAGCCATCATTGGACCAACTACTGCACCCTCAACAACTCATCCACGCCGCCCGCTCTGTTCCCTGGATTATTCAGCAGCACCTCGTGGATCAGTTAAATAAACACTCACCTTTGACACCACTTACCTTGTCCTGGTCTGCTTCTGGGTTCTGGCTTAGTAAACCGTGACAGAGCGATCCGGCCAGTAATGAACCCAGCGGACCTGGACTCTGTTCGCCATGCCATTACCCATCAGGAGAAGATGTTGGGCCATCATAGCACGGTACTACAGGGAGATCGCGTTGTCAGTTCGGAACCTTTTCCGGTCTGACGGAGGTCCAGAACCAGCGCAAGTTTCCGGTGGAGGATCCACTCGGTTTCACCCATCTCGCCTGCGCTTCTGGAGCTGTGTCCTTCCGTGAGCCCAAGGTTCCGACCGGATAAATATGAGGGGGCTGGGAAGATGCCGTTCCTTCCTTATGCAGTGTGGATTAGTGTTCGATCTACAGCCTACTCTTATGCCACAGACGAAGCTAGGATAGCCTTTGTGATTGAGGTTGCTGCGTGGTCGGCTGGAGTGGGCTTCAGCCGTTTGGGGCGACAGATCCCTGCATGCTTCATACCAGGGTTCACGCGCCGAGATGAGAAAGCTCTTCGACCATTCCGTCCGAGGAGGGGACGCAGCTAGCCTGTTTTCGCTTCGCAAGGAACTCTAGGTGGCGCGACTTCGTGATCGAGTTCAAGGCGTTGGCTGTGGAGAGTGGGTGGAATGAGGAGTCTCTGCACGCGGCCTTTTGCCAGGGTCTGTCGGAGCAGCTCAAGATGAGTTGATCTCCTATCCGAGCCTAGTGACCTGGACAGCTTGGTAGCTTGTCTATTCGGGTGGATAATCGGAGTCCGAGAGCGGAGGAGGGAGAAGCAATGGGTCCCGTCCAACCGATCAGCTTCTCAGGTTCCAGTCGGGTCGAGGTTGGACCAAATCGTCGATCATCGTCCCACCACACAGGATTAGTGGAGAGGTCCTGTCTCCCGATTCCGAACCCATGCAAGTGGGGCGGCACGGGTTAACCAAGGAGGAGCGCCAACACAGACGTAGGACTAACTGTTGCCTCTACTGTGGTGGTTCGGGACATTACCTCGCCACTGGTTCCGGCGGTCGTCAAACTCGCGGCTCGCTAAAGTTGGGAGGACTTTTAGCGAGCCAGTTTCGACCTCTCCAATACCTCTGTCAGACCCGTTTCCCGGCTACCCTTATGAACAGGAATCAGAGCTTAGCGATTAACGCTTTGATCGATTCAGGTGCCAGATGGAAGCTTTCTTGATGCCGAGTTGGTGGGAACAGCTGGGGCTTTCCAAGGAGCAATTGCGGAAGCCATTGAAGCTACCACTCTGGGCGGCAGTAGTCTGGCACGTATCACGATGAGGACTGAACCGGTTAAGATGCTGTTGTCGGGAATCATTCTGAGATGATTTCATTCTTCATTCTGCCGTCTTCCCATGTTCCTCTGGTCCTTGGATACCCCTGGCTGAAGGAACACAATCCCACGTTCGATTGGGTGACGGGCAAGGTAACGAGTTGGAGCCTTGATTGTCATGCTAACTGTCTCAAGACTGCCTGTCCCCATTCGGTTCCCAGTCAGGTGATTGAGGCTAAACCCCCCAGATTTGTCCCTGGTTCCCGAGACATATCACGATTTGGGGGAAGTGTTCAGTAAGCAGAAGGCTCTGTCACTCCCTCCCCCACCGACCATATGATTGTGCCATCAACCTGTTCCCTGGAGCTGTCTACCCCAAGGGAAGGTTATACAGTATCTCCCGACCTGAACGTGAGGCTTTGGAGACCTACATCAAGGAGTCCCTAGCTGCTGGTCTCGTTCGTCCCTCGTCATCACCCCCTCGGGGGCAGGATTCTTCTTTGTGGGTAAGAAGGATGGCTCTCTTCGACCGTGTATTGATTATCGGGGTTGAATGACATCACGGTCAGAACAAGTATCCCCTGCCCTTGATGAGTTCTGCCTTCGACTCCTTACAGGGTGCTACGGTGTTCACCAAGCTAGACCTCGCAATGCGTATCACATAGTCCGGATCAGAGAGGGGGACGAGTGGTTGCGGTTTCACACACCGATGGGTCACTTGAGTATCAGGTGATGCCGTTTGGACGACCAATGCTCAGCGGTATTCCAGAGTATGGTGAACGGCGTCCTGAGAGATATGATCGGTCTCTTTGTGTTTGTTTACCTGGATGACATTCTGATCTTCTCGAAGGAACCTTCCGACCACGTCCAGCATGTCCGGCAGGTTCTGCAGCGATTGTTGGAGAATCGCCTGTTCGTGATGGCGAGAAGTGCAGTTTTCACGCCCACCGACATCCTTTCTCGGGTACATCATCTCCGGGAGAGATTATGGACCAGGAGAAGGTTAGAGGGTTCTGGAATGGGCCCAGCCCGGTGCGAGTTGCAGCTCCAGAGATTTTTGCGGGTTTGCAATTTCTACCGCAGATTCATCCGGGATTACAGCCGTGTGGCCGCTCCGTTAACTGCCTTGGCTTCCATCTCAGGACCTTCACGTGGAATCCGGGGGCGGATCGAGCGTTTCTGGATTTGAAGTGGCGATTCACCCGCACGATTCTCTCTCAACCGCGGCCCCGTCAGTTAGTCGTTGAAGTGGTGCCAAGCGTCTGATGTGGGAGTTGGCGCCATCCTGTCGCGCGATGCCCCACCGGACAGTAAACTCCATCCCTGCACCTACTACTCTCGTCGCACTTTCGCCTCGCGGAGAGGAATTCCGATGTGGGTAACCGGGAGCTTCTCGCGGTGAAACTTGCCTTGGGTAGTGGCGCCACTGGTTGGAGGCGGAGCAACCGTTTGTGTCTGGACTGACCACAAGAATCTTGCTTACGTGCAATCGGCTAGGGCGTCTCAGCTCCCGTCAGGCCAGTGGCGCGTTGTTTTTGGACGATTCAATTTTTCCCCTGGCGTTCCGGCCTGGATCTAAGAACGGCAAGGGGGGGGCCTTGTCCCGGATGTTCTCCACGGTAAGAGAGTGGGTCCAAGACCGAGACAATTCTCCCCCGGAACTGCGTCGTGGGAGAGTTATGTGGTGGGTGTGCCGGGCGCACCGGTCCCTAGCAGTCCACCGGTCGGTTGTTTGTGCCTGGGTCGGTTCGTCCTGCTGTCCTCAAATGGTCCCACGCCCAGCAAGATGGCTTTCACCCTGGCGTGGCTCGGGCGATGGCGTTTCTTCGCCCGAGCGTTTTGGTGGCCTGCCATGGCCGGGATACTCGGGGTTTTGTTGCTGCCTGTCCAGTGTGTGCGCAGAATGTGCCAATCGGCCCAGCTCTGGACTACTTCACCCCCTTCCTATTCCCCGGCGACCATGGTGGCATCTGGCCCTGGACTTTGTCGCTGGGTTGCCGCTTCTAGGGAACCACGGTCGATTCTATATCGTGGACAGATTCAGCAAGTTCGCCCACTTTGTGCCAATTGCCAAGCTTCCCTCTCTGCCTCGGAGGCGATCGAGATCCTGGTTAAGGGAGGTTTTCAGGTCCACGGTTTGCCCAGTGATATCGTTTCCGCCGTTCGTTTACCTCTGCTGTCTGATCCTTCTGTTTGGCCATTGGAGCTACAGTCAGTCTACATCTGGTTTTCACCCCCCAATCTAATGGTCAGCGGAGAGAGCCAACCCAGAAGTGGAATCCACGCTACGCTGCCTGGTCCTCCACCCCACCTTGGTCTCTCGTTGCCTTGGGTTGAGTATGCCCCAATACTCTCCCTACATCTGCCACTGGGATGCTCTCCCTTCCAGTGCCTGTATGGCTTCCAACCTCCCTTGTTCCCTTCTCAGGAGAAGGAGCTCTCAGTGCCTTCTGTTCAGGCCCGTATCCTCGTTGCCACCGGACCTGGCATCGGGCCAGAAAGGCACTCTGTTCGGACCGGTATCAGCTCCCGGGCGAATCGTCGCCGGATCCCGCCCCCACCTATACCATCGGAGATAGGGTCTGGTTGGCCACACGGGATCTTCCGCTACGGACTGAGTCTAGGAAGTTGTGGCCGAGGATTCATTGTCCGTTTGTGGTGGAGAAGGTGATCAATCCGGTGGCAGTTCGACTCAAACTCCCGGGGGCGCTCAGAGTCCATCCACCTTTCATGTCTCCTGCCTCAAGCCTGTTTTCCTCAGTCCTCTGTTGCCTCCTCCGCCTCCTCCTCCTCCTCCTCGGATGATCGGAGGTGGTCCCGCCTACGCGGTGCGGCGCATCATGGATTCCAGCAGGGGGGGCCGGGGTTTCCAGTATCTCGTGGACTGGGGGGTATGGTCCTGAAGAGAGAGTTGGATTCCGCGGCGACAGATCTGTGCTGGCCTCATTCGTGGCTTCCTACCGCCTCCATCCTGGCGCTCCGGGGAGTCCGCCCGGTGGCGTTCGTCGGAGGGGTACTGTACATCCCGGCAGTCGTCGGGTCCTGTCGTTTTTTTCTGCTCGTGATCTCCAGTTTCCCGAGGGTTCTGGGGCAGCTCCCTGCCTGGTTGCCGGGCAGCGTTGCTGCGGGAGCTCTCTTGATTTCCGCCACCTGCATCCCATCAGCAATCTGCACATGGTGCTGATCATCACCCTTCTTAGGCTCTCTAACATCCATTCCCCTCGGAGGTTAGCCATGGACGTATGTTTATCCAGCGGATCAGTCTTAAGCTTAGAGCTATTAGTTTTGTTGTTTTGCACCTTGTTTGCTTGTTGTATGCTTACCTCCCTTTTGTTCTCCCTGCAGTCACTCGTCCGGAACCTTCACCCAGCCTCTCTGCCTGATGGTCGGCGGCTGCCCGACCATCATTGGGCCAACTACTGCACCCTCAACAGCTCATCCCACGCCGCCCGGCTCTGTTTCCCTGGATTATTCAGCCAGCACTTCGTGGATCAGTTAAATAAACACTCACCTTTGAACCACTTACCTTGTCCTGGTCTGCTTCTGGGTTTCTGGCTTAGTAAGCCGTGACAGCACCACCAAGCAAAGCGGCACCATGAAGACCAAGGAGCTCTCCAAACAGTCCAGGGACACAAGTTGGGCCAGAAGTACAGATCAGGCTTGGGTACAAAAAATATCAGAAACTTTGAACATCCCCGGCACCATAAATCCATTATTAAAAATGAAAATGTGTTGCCACAACAAACCTTCCAAGAGAGGGCCGCCCACCAAAACTCCCAGCAGAATTGGAGATATCTGCCTCCATAGGACCACTTTAACCGTACACTCCACAGAGCTGGGCTTTACGGAAGTGGCCAGAAAAAAGCCATTACTAAAAAAAATAAGTAAACCCGCTTAGTGTTTGCCAAAATACATGTGGGAGACTCCCCAAACATATGGAAGAAGGTAACTCTGGTCAGATGACACTAAAATTGAGCTTTTGCCACAGAAAATGGGCAAAATCCCAGTAGCTAATGTGAAATGCTTGACACTTGCACGCTGTAATTGCTGCAGAAGGTGGCTCACAAAATTACTTTGGGGGGTGAATAGTTATGCACGCTCAAGTTTTCTGTTTTTTTGTCTTATTTCTTGTTTGATTCACAATAAAAAAGTATTTTGCATCTTCAAAGTGGTAGGCATGTTGTGACTAAATCAAATGATACAAACCCACCAAAAATCCATTTTTATTCCAGGTTGTGAGGCAACAAATATGGGAAGAATGCCAAGGGGGGCGAATACTTTCGCATGCCACTGTATGTATAGAATATTACAAAATGCTCTGAGACCAGGTTGAGACGACATACAGCATCTGAGATGAGAGGCTGGTGTGTGTTGTCAGTGACTCAAGTTGCACATCGCTTCGGTATTGTCTGTGGTGTTTCTTTGTGTGGGGGTACAATGTTTTAAAGAAGCAAAACAAAGGGAAGTAAAACAACAACAGATGTAGAATTCCAGTACACAACAAGGTTTGAATGTTACAAAAGTCTGCGCCATAGGCTGAGAAACATTGAAATAACATCTCGACTATGTAATGGTGACTGGTAGAACCTAAACATTTTGAAACCATGACCCTTGGTTGGGCCGTCATGTCCTAAACCCGAAACCAGACACAGAGGGGGGAAACAAGAGACATGAGGCAGACAAATAGGAAGAAAAAGGAAAGACAAGGAAAAAGTCCCCAGTGTTTGGTTTACTTTTAGTTTCAGGTACCACTCTCATTCTTAACTGAAACATTTATTGGCGAACGCCCAAAGGTATTTGACCTCATTCACTTCTCTCTGCAGCATCATTCAGCGCCGTAACACGTTCCTACGCAATGAGCCCCTGGAGTATTATCAAATATTAAAAAGCTCAAACACACACACACACACAAACTTTAAGGGCCGGGGGAAAGACCAATAATCTAAGGCCATATTTCATCTATTCATCATGGGCTCTCTGTGAAACTTGGGTGGATCCCATGGCACTGACTTGCCCCCACCAGGAATGTGTGAATTCACAGGGAGATGGGGGGATTTGGCCGTTGAAAGAAGAGAGAGTCCTCCTATCTAGAAAGCAGCTAAGCTGGAGCACCAAGCTGTACTATCCGAATTCAGAATCACTGTCTGATCCAGCAGAATTCTGTCAATGCTCTCCCTCTGCACCCTCTGCATCTCCAAACTGAACATGGCTGAGTTGAGTTATAACAACATTTCTCCATCAGAAAATGAAGAAACAAAGATCTCAAATTACAGAGGGTAGTGCTAATGCTGTTGTCTAACGGCCCGAGAAAATAGGGATCTTCTTACCCTCTGTGTCCTGCTATATCATGCTGATTAGCTAATGATTTTTATCCAGGGACACAGAGTCCAAAAATACTGAGAGAGAAAACCATAAACCTGGTCCTGGCTGTGGCATGCAGTGCTGGGAGACCTGGGGCCTGTTCAGAGAGTACAATGTTACAGAACATTCAGATAGAAATGCATTGTGTGGAACCGATATGCTTGTCTGAAGATGAATAGGGCATTTTGAGTTGATTCTATTTTTTACATTTCTACCTGCAATGTCTATCTGCAATCTGAATTCACCCCTAGTCCCTAGCGCCCTAACCTGGGGCTTTGGACTGGACTGGGGATATATCATACAGAATTACATTCCCGGGGTTATTTATTCAGGAATGTTAATGTGCTTAGAATCTGCATGCATGGCCCTTATTGTTGGCCCCTGGCACCCTGACAGGGGCTCCTTAGGCTTTCCTATCAGGCAGCCGATTAGAAGTACCGTCTCTCTGGTTGGGGTCCTTCTATTTACCAACAACATTGGCGCAAAAGGATTCTGTTATGGTGTCGTTATCCCTGAATGATGGTTGGTTTAAAGGACATGTCATTATAGTTGTATGCCTTTGTCCTATATCATCATCAGATATCATCAAAGGCTCTAAATAGATGGCAGGCTAACATTGATGTTGTTGCAAATAGATGATAGCATGACCATTTTTGGGTTATCTTTGGGTTATTGATTTGCTCTTGCCACTCTTGTCTTGTTAGAGATTCCAGGAGGACTTGGGTATATCTTGGGTATGCTCACTGTAAATATTTACATGTGCATGTCTTCTTTTTCATTCTCACCCTCTCCTCTCAGTTGGGGTTCTCTATACCCGTGATCCATTAAGATTTTTACTCTCGCCTAATCTCTCTGTAGGCTCCCTGCTGAAACCAGCTGTATGGTCTGCTGAGTCATCCAAATAAATATCCATGAGGCAGAGCTATGTACAAACAATGTTTTTACTATTGCTGATTACCTCCTCTGAATTTCTCCATTTTCGTCTATTTTTCCCTCTTTCCCCATTCTGCCTCAGTTAGTTGTGTACCAAACTTCCCCTGGGGAGAATTTGAGCAATTCTCAAATTCCCCTTAAACTGCCCATTGAGTTTGTTGGGTGTTTTCTTGCCTAATTCAGTGCTATAAAAAGGACCTCAGTAGCTGGGGCCCTTCCCACAAATCCTGTGACCCAGGAGGATTTCCTTCCTGGCCCAGTGGCTCTCTTTTGTAGCACAATGTTTTTCTGACCCCCGATCTCGCCACCCGCAAAAACATACACTTAAGCGCCACGCTTTGGCTGTCATCATCTTGGACTCAACAGGACACGGATTGAAATATTTTTCCTCTATCTATTCAAACATGTGTGTGTGTGTGTGTGTGTGTGTGTGTGTGTGTGTGTGTGTGTGTGTGTGTGTGTGTGTTTTGTGTGTAGAGAGAGAGAGAGTCGGTCCAGGCCATACCAGATCTGATCTTAATCTTCCTACTGGTATGAGTCTCTCTCTGGTTGTGGTTTTATTGTATATCCACTTCTCAGAGCAGTTCAACTGGGTTGGCTGAAAACCAGGGTTACTCCCCAAATAACCTACACACCCATTTTATGATTCGCAAATAATAAATCATAGTCAATTGCACTGACAGCTGTAGTAAAAACCTTATCTGCATATATGGTGCTTTCAACCGACATCCACATCTTAAAACACGCAATTTCTGCTGTTTGTTTAACAAGATTTCCCTTAAAGTTAAGTTCCGCTGCCGGAGTCGTAGAAAATCCACATAACATTTTCTGTGTGCACTATTTTAATAGACACCATCTACCTCATGTAAGCGAGGCTAATATTTTACTACCCCCTGTAGCATTAGTAACCTCATTTTTATATCCACTAACTCCACTCCTGGCTAGCCTCCTTTTTCTCTCCAATCTTTTCGAAAAGAATTTGTGTCAACACGTTGCTGTCCGACTGCTAAGTATTCTACTTATTTCCTTATTCTCAACCTGAGGAGTGTGGAGCTGCACTGGCCAAAACATCACCTGGAGGCCGGTAATAGGGCATCCTATATGAGAGAATATTGATGGATTTCAGACTCTCCACTGTATCAAACAAGATTGGGATTTAACATGTGTCAGCATTGGTCCAATGGTTACAGAGATGATGTCGAGAGGTAAAATCCATGAAGAACTTACAACAGGTCAACAAATGTATCAAAAGTAACAGTATTTTTATGAGGGATAGAGAGATCAACATTTCTGGCCTTACATACTGGGTACAGCAATATTTAAGTCATACCACAGATTCTCAATTGGATTGAAGTCTGGGCTTTGTGACTAGGCCATTCCAAGACATTTAAATGTTTCCCCTTAAACCACTCCCGAGTGTTGCTTCCCCAGCAGTATGCTTAGGAGTCATTATCCTGCTGGAAGGTGAACCTCGGTCCCATCTCAAATCTCTCTTGGAAGACTGAAACAGGTTTCCCTCAAGAATTTCCCTGTATTCAGCTTCATCAATCATTCCTTCAATTGTGACCAGTTTTCCCAGTCTGGGAAAATCACCAATGTAACACTATCCCTACTGTGAGCTATGGTGGTAGCAGCATCATGCTATGAGGATGCTTTTCAGCGGCAGGGACTGGGAGGCTGTTCAAGGATAGGTGGCAATGAATGGAGCCAAATACAGAGCACGTCGCTGATGAGAACCGATTTTCCAGGCCGCAAAGCGACCTTAAAATGGGGAGAAGATTTACATGTTCCAACAGGACAATGACCCTGAAACGCACCAGCCAAGCCAGCAACACTGGAACAGCGTCAGAACAAGAATGTGAAAGTCCTTAAATGGCCCATTAGCACCCCAGATGCTTGAATCCCTCTCGAAAATCTAGTGGAAAGACTAGATTTAACAGAGCTTGAGAATATCTGCAAGGGAAGAATGGAAGAAAATCCCCAAATCCAGATGTACACAAGCTAATTACAGACATACCCAAAATGACTGAAAGCTGTAATCGCTGCAAGGTTGCTTCTACAAAGTATTGACTCAGGGGTGTGAATATTTATGCTAAATTATATATTTCTATATTTCATTTTCAATAAATTAGCAAAAATCTCTAAAAACTTGTTTTCACTTTGTCATTATAGGGTATTGTGTGGTGTAGATGGGTGAGAAAAAACAATATATTTCTATGCATTTTGAATTCGGAGCTTTAACACAACAAAATGTGGAATAAGTCAATGGGTATGTATACTTTCTAAAAGGCACTGTATATTTATCCCAGAGTGCAAGGAAATCTCTGTAAATCTCTCCAGTAACTTCGGTTCTCTCTATTAAACCGTAATTGCTGACCTCTGGGCGAGGGTATTTGGGGCGGGAACCCAGGTAGATGCGTTCGGTAGGGGAGGAGGGGGTGCTGGTCCCGGTGCCAATCGTGCCGTGGTGTCTTTTCTCTGGACGCAGAATGTCCTCACACAAGACCTTAGGGCCACGGCGCGAACATACGCAGATTCAGGTTAGCTTTTTTCCCTGCAGGAACAGGATGGAAACAGCAAAATAACGCAGTTATTCCAGAAGTAAGCATGTGAAAGAATGTCCTTAAGGCACAGATGCAAGCAGGGTGTTAGGTTGAATTACACATCAAACATGCCTTAAAGTGCCTTTAGCTAATTGTGTATCATCCAATTTCCTTTTCAACTGCTTATCCACGAAGAAGAAAATGGTTGAACATAATGTAACACAAAAAAATCATATAAGCCTTCATGATGGAATAAATAAATTATCCAATCTTACAGTGGGTCATGATGACACTATGAAATATAAATTATCCAAATCGTCTGACAGTTCTTATAATATCTCATTTATATTTCTTAATTTAACCTTTTTTTATAAGTTATTCTCATTTTACATAAAATCTCCCCTTACAAAAAAAAGATTGCAGTTGAAACTGCAGTAAAAGTGTAGTAACTGCAGTCGGCTTTGTGGTATTTTGGACACAGTAATTTGGCAGAATAACTGCAGTGTGCTGCGGATTGAACTGCAGTTATACTGCCAATCTAACTGCAGTTACACTGCAGTGTACTGCAGTTACAATGCACTCTGACTGCAATCTTTTTTGTAAGGAGGTGTAATTAATGGTGCAGCTACGGGGCAGCAAAATATCCACAGGTGATTGGCTTGTCTCGACTCGGCCAGTGAAGAGGTAAGTAGGGTCCCGCGTTTGCTGATGTGGCGACTGAGGAGCACCTCCAGTGAGTCGTAAGTACCAGGGCAAAGTCAAACAACACAGGTCCCCTCAGGGATCAATAACATTACTTAATTTATTCATATGTTATGCACTCCCCTTAGTGTAGCTAATCATATAAGTATTGTTATTTGGGACTATAACCCAGCCACTATGAGCTCTGGGAAGCGTTTCAATCCATCGTAGGACAACCTATCGGCTTCCTCCTCCTCTCATCCAGCAGCCCACGGGATGCCGCTATAAGCCCCTGGGCCTGGAAGTAGTCTGCTTCTGTCACATAGAAATTACAATAATAGCATTACTGTAATAATCAATCATCTTCTAACCGGTGGCACAAATGAAACTGGTTCCTCTCAAGGTTTGCTTTCTTCTGGAATTTTCCATGCCACTGTGCTACTGCTTGGCTCCTTTGGGGTCTAGGCTGGGTTACTGTGAACACTTGACAAATGTTCTAATGAGAAAGGTACTAAAAACTGTAAATATTTGAAGAGTTGATTGATTTAAATAATTGCCTTAACATTTGATGACCATTCCCTATGATCACATCCTCCTTTTACAGAGGTAAACAATGCCTTGTATGTGGTATGTGTCTTCCTCTGGTGGTATTAAGGTTGCTCGCGGATTACCTTCATGGAGACTTTAAACCTTACTGATGTCTACACACTCGTCTTACAGTGCATAGCTTCTTCTCCCGGAGCTCATTGAGAAGTCTGGATGTCATAGCCCTGGGCCAGTCATGGTTTTCTAGGTTGTGGAACAGCTTATAATTAGTTACAATGAGAACCATCCAGTCACAGCCTTATTGTGCCAAATCAGTTCAAGATTTATACCACATTCCACTGATTGTAGCGTACAGTACAGCAGTACTAAATTCACACAGTTATATTGACATGCAAAATCAAAATGACTTGCCTTGGAAACTGGCCTGGAGTGAGAGCTGAAAACTCCTTAAACCATTGCTTCGGTACAGAAGCATCAAGCGTAACCCCTTGACTTTCCCACATTTTGTTTCGTTCACAGCCTTGTTCTAAAATTCTGTAAAATGTTTTTCCCTCATCCAATCTACACACAATACCCCATAATGACAAAACAAAAACAGGTTTTTAGACATTTTTACACATTTATAAAAAAACAATAAAATATCACATTTACATGGTTTTCAGACCCTTTACTCAGTACTTTGTTGAAGCACCTTTTGTAGCGTTACAGCCTTGAGTCTTCTTAGTATGAAGCTACAAGCATAGCGCACCTGTATTTGGGGGAGTTTTCTCCCATTCTTCTCTGCATATCCTCTCCAAGCTCTGTCAGGTTGGATGGGAGTGTTGCTGCACAGCTGTTTCAGGTCTCTCCAGAGATGTTCGATCGGGTTCAAGTCTGGGCTCAGGCTGGGCCACTCAATGACATTCAGAGACTTGTCCCTGAAGCCACTCCCTGCATTGTCTTGGCTGTGTGCTTAGGGTCGTTGTCCTGTTGGAAGGTGAACCTTGCCCCAGTCTGAGGTGCTAGCGCTCTGTAGGAGATTTTCAATGAAGGATCTCTCTGTGCTGCTCCGTTCATGTTGCCTCGATCCTGACAAGTCTCCCAGTCCCTGCTGCTGAAAAACATCCCCACAGCATGATACCACCACCATGGTTCACCGCTAAAGGCTGGTGCAGTTTCTCCAAGCGTATTACTTGGCATTCAGACCAACAGTTCA
>NW_025537547.1:0-31588 GCF_020615455.1 Coregonus clupeaformis
ATCAGTGGTACACTGAGGAGGATGGAGAGAATCAGTGGTAGCCACTGAGGGAGGATGGAGAGAATCAGTGGTAGACTGAGGAGGATGGAGAGAATCAGTGGTACACTGAGGAGGATGGAGAGAATCAGTGGTAGACTGAGGAGGATGGAGAGAATCAGTGGTAGACTGAGGAGGATGGAGAAAATCAGTGGTAGACTGAGGAGGATGGAGAGAATCAGTGGTAGACTGAGGAGGATGGAGAGAATCAGTGGTAGACTGAGGAGGATGGAGAGAATCAGTGGTAGACTGAGGAGGATGGAGAGAATCAGTGGTAGACTGAGGAGGGATGGAGAGAATCAGTGGTAGACTGAGGAGGATGGAGAGAATCAGTGGTAGACTGAGGAGGATGGAGAGAATCAGTGGTAGACTGAGGAGGATGGAGAGAATCAGTGGTAGACTGAGGAGGATGGAGAGAATCAGTGGTAGACTGAGGAGGATGGAGAGAATCAGTGGTAGACTGAGGAGGATGGAGAGAATCAGTGGTAGACTGAGGAGGATGGAGAGAATCAGTGGTAGACTGAGGAGGATGGAGGAGAATCAGTGGTAGACTGAGGAGGATGGAGAGAGAATCAGTGGTACACTGAGGAGGATGGAGAGAATCAGTGGTAGACTGAGGAGGATGGAGAGAATCAGTGGTAGACTGAGGAGGATGGAGAGAATCAGTGGTAGACTGAGGAGGATGGAGAGAATCAGTGGTACACTGAGGAGGATGGAGAGAATCAGTGGTAGACTGAGGAGGATGGAGAGAATCAGTGGTAGACTGAGGAGGATGGAGAGAATCAGTGGTAGACTGAGGAGGATGGAGAGAATCAGTGGTAGACTGAGGAGGATGGAGAGAATCAGTGGTAGACTGAGGAGGATGGAGAGAATCAGTGGTAGACTGAGGAGGATGGAGAGAATCAGTGGTACACTGAGGAGGATGGAGAGAATCAGTGGTACACTGAGGAGGATGGAGAGAATCAGTGGTAGACTGAGGGAGGATGGAGATAATCAGTGGTACACTGAGGGAGGATGGAGAGAATCAGTGGTAGACTGAGGAGGATGGAGAGAATCAGTGGTAGACTGAGGAGGATGGAAGAGAATCAGTGTGTAGACTGAGGAGGATGGAGAGAATCAGTGGTAGACTGAGGGAGGATGGAGAGAATCAGTGGTAGACTGAGGAGGATGGAGAGAATCAGTGGTAGACTGAGGAGGATGGAGAGAGAATCAGTGGTACACTGAGGAGGATGGAGAGAATCAGTGGTACACTGAGGAGGATGGAGGAGAATCAGTGGTAGACTGAGGAGGATGGAGAGAATCAGTGGTAGACTGAGGAGGATGGAGAAAATCAGTGGTAGACTGAGGAGGATGGAGAGAATCAGTGGTAGACTGAGGAGGATGGAGAGAATCAGTGGTAGACTGAGGAGGATGGAGAGAATCAGTGGTAGACTGAGGAGGATGGAGAGAATCAGTGGTACACTGAGGAGGATGGAGAGAATCAGTGGTACACTGAGGAGGATGGAGAGAATCAGTGGTAGACTGAGGAGGATGGAGAGACTAATAGTCTGAAGTTCTCAGACAGAAGCTGAGTATTCAGGTTAACATTGTAATGTTATACTTTTACATTGTATATGGATTGTGACGTCACGAGAGGCTACACAGCTTTCAGCGGGATTGCTCAAGTAGTGCAAGGAGACAAGGTTCAAACAAAACAAGGATTTTATTATAGGTCTTGGGAAATTAACGAAAATATAACAAAATTCTGTTCTCTTGTGGCTCTTTAAGGGTTAACAGTTCAGGGATGTCTCTTCCACATCCAAAATCATAATTCTCACTTCGCTCAGATAACTTTTCCCCAGCCTTACTGTAGTCCACGTTGCAGCTAGTGGCCAACCCAGCAAAAAGTCCTTCCAAATGTCTCTCACGTATTTCCACCGGTGCATATATCCAAGGTGAGTATTTCCCAAAGGTAAGTATCTCCAAATCCCTATATTCCTCATGGAAGTGGACGTGCAGCACTCTTGTCCTCCAGAGAGCCCAGGTTGGAGACTGTGTCTCTTCACCCCCACACACTCCCCTCAGTGTGTCTCTTCCCTTCCCAAACCTTCAGCTCATCAGCTCCTCATTTGTTTCAGCTGCGTGGGAAGATTGGCCATAGAGGGGTGGAGTTCCCGACCATACCAGCAGATGGAGCCATAGCTGTCTGGGTTTGCAGCCACCTCAGGGGGATGTAACGTCCCTCCAGGACACAGCCTCGTGACATCACATCCCCTCCTCGGGACCGACGTCCTCGTCGGGTAAAGGCAGCGAGCATCACGCCGGGAGAGGGCGTCCGCATTGCCGTGGTGCTTGCCAGCCTGCTCTCTCTTCAACTCCTCCACCTCTAGGACCAGGGACTCAGCCTCCTGTTGTCTCTCCCTTGAGTTTCTTACTGAACGCATCAGCCTTGGTTTTAGCAGAGTTTAGCTTCTGTTGAGCAGCTTTCAGTTCCTTCTCTCTCTCTGCCTCCGCATTCTTCATCTTGTTCTCCAACACCTTGTACTTCTCCTCTGCCTTCTTCTGGACCTCCTTACTACTGCGCAGGGTCTCCTCACACTCCTCGATGGTCCTGCGCAGCCTCCAGCTCCTCCTGTTGCTTAGGGAAGGAGCTCTGTTGGAGTTTAGCCTGGAGGATATCTAACTCTTCTGTCTTCATGTCTAACTGTTGCTTTAACAAACGATACCTCTCAGCGGTCCCCTTCAGACCAGACAGTTCTTTGTCCAGATCTCTGTAGCTCCGTCTCTGTGTCGGTCTGGGCACCTGCCATCCCTATCAGAGCCCGGGCGGGAGTGAGTAACTCGGAGGATTGCACCGAGCCTTCCCAGGATGAGTCTTGCCTCTCCGTTTCGAGGTACTCGGGTTATCCTCTCCTGAGACCTCTCCAGAGTGGGTAAAAGGCTGGGCAGTCTCGTCCAATTAGGACAGGGACGGGGAGGGGAATCAACCACCCCCACCGTCGTGTGTATGGTTCCCGTGTGCTGGTCATTGTAAGTTCAGTAATGGGGTATTCTCTGGTGTCCCCATGGACACAGGAAACTGGGAGGACTTTCCCGGGGTCAGACACGTTGGGCCCACCAAATCCTTACGCACCAGGGTGGCCCGGCTACCAGAATCCAGTAAGGCCTCACATCATGGTGATTCACAGTTACCGGGCAGGTGGGGGTCGATCTGGGCGCCATCTACGACTCCCAAGAGCGAGGCAAAACGGTGTGTGGGTGCTGAGCTGGAGGACTCCGCAAGGGCATAGGTTCATCGGCTGGTTTCCCACACTGCCAGGAGATATGTCCCATCTCCCCACACCGGTAACACTGTCGAAGTTTCCCCCTCCTGGTGTACTCTTCTTGGACCCGCCTGGTTTCTGGCTCCCCCTGGAGCCGGGATAAGTCCTGACGTGGCTGGGTTCGAGACCTTGGGGGTCCTTGGGACGGGTTCTTCCCATTTGTGGTGGGGCCGCACTCCTGGGGGTCTTTTCGGGGAAGCATTCAGCATCTCCGCTGTGGCCTGGTACTTTTCCACAGCTTCCACGGTCAGATCAGCCGTGGTCAAGGCCTGTTGACTGATGACCCGTTTTGCCTCATAAGGCAGGGGCGCGTGAGGTAACGATCCACCACAACGGCCTCCACCACCGCCGCTGCTGTATTCCTCTGCGGATCCAGCCATTTCCTTGCGATTCGGACAAGTTCATGCATCTGCGTCCGAGGAGGTTGGTCTGGTTGGAAGGTCCAGCTGTGAAAGCGCTGGGCCATACCAAACTTTGTGAGTCCATATCTGCTGAGGATCTCAGACTTCAGGGCATCATAGTCAGTAACCTGGTCAGGGCCCAGGTCCCGGACAGCATTCAGCGATTCCCCGGTTAGAAAGGGGGCTAACAGACCAACCCACTGTTGCTTGGGCCAGGCTTCCCTAGTGGCCGTGGCCTCAAATGCATGCAGGTATGCCTCAATGTCATCGGTAGCTCCCATCTTAGATATAAAGTCACTTGCCTTTATTGGGCGGGTATTTTGGACAACCCTCTGTCTCTGCAACTGCAATTCCTCTGCCTTCAGAAGGTTGGCTTTCTTTTGCTCCTCCAAGAGAGCCACGTTTGCTTGCATCTGGGCTTGCTGGCCAGCAACAAGGGCTTTCAATATGTCCTCCATTTCAGTCGGGCGGGGGAGCCTACGGCCAACTTGGAAAACTGGGTGATCAAACCTTCGGTATCCTCCTCTGACATGCACTATTAACGCGAGCGTGCCCGTATTCTCCACCATCTGTGACGTCACGAGAGGGCTACACAGCTTTCAGCGGGATTGCTCAAGTAGTGCAAGGAGACAAGGTTCAAACAAAACAAGGATTTTATTATAGGTCTTGGGAAATTAACGAAAATATAACAAAATTCTGTTCTCTTGTGGCTCTTTAAGGGTTAACAGTTCAGGGATGTCTCTTCCACATCCAAAATCATAATTCTCACTCGCTCAGATAACTTTTCCCCAGCCTTACTGTAGTCCACGTTGCAGCTAGTGAGCCAACCCAGCAAAAAGTCCTTCCAAATGTCTCTCACGTATTTCCACCGGTGCATATATCCAAAGGTGAGTATTTCCCAAAGGTAAGTATCTCCAAATCCTTATATTCCTCATGGAAGTGGACGTGCAGCACTCTTGTCCTCCAGAGAGCCCAGGTTGGAGACTGTGTCTCTTCACCCCCCACACACTCCCTCAGTGTGTCTCTTCCCCTTCCCAAACCTTCAGCTCATCAGCTCCTCATTTGTTTCAGCTGCGTGGGAAGATTGGCCATAGAGGGGTGGAGTTCCCGACCATACCAGCAGATGGAGCCATAGCTGTCTGGGTTTGCAGCCACCTCAGGGGGATGTAACGTCCCCTCCAGGACACAGCCTCTCGTGACATCACAGGATCTATACATTCCTACCTCCTTATAAAAAAACGTTGTCCCTTATTATATTTAAATTAATAAACCGGGTAGTTTGGCTCCTGGGTGCTGTTTGGCTGAAAGCCATGGTATATCAGACAATATACCACAGGTATGACTCAAAACTACTTGTTTACTGTTCTACGTATGCTGGTAACCAGTTTATAATAGCAATAAAGCACCTCGGGGGTTTGTGCTATATGGCCAATATACAACGGCTAAGGGCTGTATCCAGACACTCGGCGTTGCGTCGTCCCTAAGATGAACCCTTAGTCGTGGTATATTGGCCATATCACCACACCCCCTCAGGCCTTATTGCTTAAGTATAATATCACATGTGCAAACGTATCTAATTATTGTTTACATTGTAACTGTAAAGAAATCCCAATAAAAATAAGATTTTTTTTTTTAAGAAGCTGAGTGGTCATAACCAATGCTGCCTCAATGCTCTGGCCCAGTCAGTGTGTTAGAGTTAGACCCACCTGGAACCCTTCTACCTCCAGAGAGTTTCTATCCAATCTGTGTGGAGCGGTTATCAGTGGCTACCACCAGGACTCCTCTACCTGACTATAGCTGAGGCAGGACACGGGCTCTTTCAGGTTGAGAGAGGGAGAGAGGGAGAGAGAGAAAGGGGAAGGGAAGAGAAAGAGAGAGAGAGAGAGAGAGAGAGAGAGAGAGAGAGAGAGAGAGAGAGAGAGAGAGAGAGAGAGAGAGAGAGAGAGAGAGAGAGAGGGAGAGCGAAGAGAGAGAGAAGAGAGAGAGAGGGGGAGGAAGAGAGAAAAACAAGAGGCAGAGAGAGGGAGGGAGAAGGGAGGATGAAGGGACAGAGAGAAAAGCCAGAGAGTGAGCAGTGGAAGGTGAGATCGATCAGCCTCTCCTCCAGTATGACAGTGTAATCACAGCCAGCGTTGTCTTCAGATGAAGGATGGCATTCTCTCTGTCCTCTGACACATCTAAACACCGGGCGGCCATCTTCCGCTCACTTTGTTCAACATTTCAATAACCATTGTCACTAAGGATCATATATGATTTGAGTTTGAGTCAAGGAAATTAAAAGGGGTGGAAAAAATTGCAACCTTGACAACCAAAATTCTCCTCTCGTTTGGTCGTTGGTGGTAACAGGTGCACTTCCAAAGCAGCACCAGCATGAGCTGAAATTATAATCAAACCCTCCCGATTGACTCTGTAATTGCTTTTCTTCCTCGCTACCTTGCGTGTGTGTGTGTGTGTGTGTGTGTGTGTGTGTGTGTGTCATCAAAGGAAGAAAGTTCCTAACATCTTCAATGGTGTGCGATGTGGAGCGAGTGTGTTTGTTGGTGTGTGGGTGTGTGTGTGACGTTGTGGGCACCAGAAGTCCTCACAAGGATTGTAAAACCAGGAAGATTTGCCGGTCCCCACGAGGAGGTTTAGGGTTAGGGTTACAATTAGGGTTAGGGTTAGGAGTTACGGTTAAGTTTAGGATTAGGAATAGTTTTAGGGTTAGGGGTTAAGGTTAGGCATAGGGTTAAGGTTAGGGTAAGGGTTAGGGTTAGATTTAGGGTTAGGAAAAATAGCATTTTGGATAGGAATCAATTATTTGGTCCCCACAAGGATAGCAATACAAACCTGTGTGTGTGTGTGTGTGTGTGTGTGTGTGTGTGCATGCGTGATTCGGCCCTCATTCCTCCTGCGGTAATTTAAATGCTCTGAGTCAGTCGGGAGATTAGACCAAACGGCCAAACTTAGCAATAACTCGTGTCTCCCTCTGCGGACACACACTGGCAGCAGTGGTGATAGAGCGAGTGGAACAGACCTGATGCTCTCATTCTCAGCAGAAACGCTGCCCTGATGGAGATGGTTCTTCTCCTCACCTCATCACCCACTTCCTGGCACACAGACACACAGGCATTGCCTGTGATTGATTGGGCCCATTCCTCGGTCGCTGCCCACAAGAAAGCTGCCAATATCTCCCTTCCTTCCAAGGCAGACTGAGAATTTTTCTGTTGAGTACTACAGTTCAACACACACACACACACACACACACACACACACACACACACACTACATTACGTCAGTGATGAAGTTCCAGGAAAGTCCAGAAAGAGCGTTTTCCTCCTCTGCTCTCCGGTCATTTAGAAAGTTAAGGTTGTCCGTAAGAAATGTGCAAACTGAATGGGCTGAAGGAGGACTTTGTCAGGAATTAAACTACCAATGTGTAATGCACATCATCACACAGTCTCTCTCGAGCAGGTCTTGCCTCAGAGACAACCCAGAACCATTTATTATATAAGGCACTGACTCAACCTACACAAGCAACCTTTGACCCTGAGAGTGAACCCTTCACCTCATTTCCTGTTAGTGTAAACAGGGCTTGAACCACCCTGACCTTCATGCTGCAGGCCAAGCACATTACCTCCTGCCCTGTGCCTGTAAGGTCTTGACCCATTAGCAGTGACCATAGTATGCCTACATCAATGCGAAGAACATAGGCAATAAGCCTCAGAATAAGCTCCATACGTAAGCATAAAGAAAACCTGTACACAGTCTGCACTGCAATGACATTACTTTTAGAGTATTGTCCACTGAGAGAGAATCAATAGAAAGCTTTAATTCCCCGGTAGAAAGAGCCATAGTCATTTATCTGTCAGTACAGCGTTTGTCCCCAGGTTAGGCTGACTCTGCCTCAGTGCTGGAACACAACCAGAACAGAGATGGAACACAGGCCCACTCTACAGGCTGCAACCACTAAGGATTCTGTCAGGTTAGGGTTAGGGTTCGTAGTTTAGGTGGTTGTAAGTGGGCCTGCGAACCTGATAAGAGGCAGTGCCCCCCTCCCCTCTTTCTCTCTCGCTCCTTCTCTCTCTGTCTCCTGATGTTGGTATTAAATAAGTAGTCAAAACAATGCAGCCTGACCACATAAGAAGACAAAACAGGAAGTAGTTAGTTGTTGTTAGCTAGCTACTGTTTTTGACAATCCGGAATGTAATCATCTTCCATCCTTCGTCATCCTGTCTTTCATAGCCCTTATGCTGGCACCATCTGGAAGTGTAACTTTCCTTTATGTTTTATGAATACTTTCATGTTGTTGTTTAGCTGTTTATATAACTTTTACCACAGCAAAGAGATTGCTAGCCAAAATTGTCTTGTGTTTAGCCTAGTTGTTTGCTAGCCCCATTGAAATGTAGCCTCTGTTTTCATCTTGCTAGCTACGTATGTGTGTTTGTATGCAAATGAAAAGTATGTTCATATTGGTATACCTACCCATTTTACTTAGCTCTTTTGACCTGTTGCCAAGGAGGCCCTCGACATAAGACTGGAGGCCATTGTTGGTAAGATGAACATTGTTTATCAAATGTTTTTCTGTGTTGTTTTATGTGACCTCTGTTAGCAGATGATTGAGAATGGCTTTTATAATTACTGTCTCTTGTGCTTGTCTTTATTTGCTGAAAGGTTACGAGGTGGAGAAATGTGGCTGTCACAAAAAAGAGGATCTGAAGATAGTTAAGTCAAAGCTGAATAAAGACAAGGCCTCAAAGGGATTAACAAAAACATTGAAATATGTAATTGAATGTGTAATTAATTAATTCCACTAAAAAAAATCTGCAATTACGTTTTGTATAAGCGTATTTATTATTGTTTGATTATAAGTAACTACAGTTAGAAACTTGAGGAAATAACATGTGCATTAGTCTAGTAGTGACACATTACTGAATCAAGAAGATGTCAATAGTGATTCTGAATAGGCAACCAGCAGTAAACGTGTCCATTTTTAATAGTAATTCTAAAGGTTTTGTGTAGGAAATGAAAAAAGGATCAGAAGCAATTCAGTAGTGATCAGTAGTGACACAACACTACACACGTAAATGGCAGTACTAATTCAATAGTGATTCAGTAGGCTTACAACAGTAATGTGTAGGCCTTTTATAGTAATTCAATAGTGAACATGTCGGAAGTGAGTAGGAAATATGTAGTGTTCACAATTAGTGAAACGTCCCAATTTATCATTAATTACAACATAAACCACTACTGTTTTACTCCACATCTCAAGCAATCAAGTAGTAAAACCAGTAGGTTATGTGTAGATCTTGTGTAGTAGTGATGAGTATTAAAACCAGTAGGTTATGTGTAGATCTTGTGTAGTAGTGATGAGTATTAAAACCAGTAGGTTATGTGTAGATCTTGTGTAGTAGTGATGAGTAGTAAAACCAGTAGGTTATGTGTAGATCTTGTGTAGTAGTAATGAGTATTAAAACCAGTAGGTTATGTGTAGATCTTGTGTAGTAGTGATGAGTATTAAAACCAGTAGGTTATGTGTAGATCTTGTGTAGTTTTGATGAGTAGTAAAACCAGTAGGTTATGTGTAAATCTTGTGTAGTAGTAATGAGTAGTAAAACCAGTAGGTTATGTGTAGATCTTGTGTAGTAGTAATGAGTAGTAAAACCAGTAGGTTATGTGTAGATCTTGTGTAGTAGTAATGAGTATTAAAACCAGTAGGTTATGTGTAGATCTTGTGTAGTAGTGATGAGTATTAAAACCAGTAGGTTATGTGTAGATCTTGTGTAGTAGTGATGAGTAGTTAAACCAGTAGGTTATGTGTAGATCTTGTGTAGTAGTGATGAGTAGTAAAACCAGTAGGTTATGTGTATATCTTGTGTAGTAGTAATGAGTAGTAAAACCAGTAGGTTGTGTGTAGATCTTGTGTAGTAGTGATGAGTAGTTAAACCAGTAGGTTATGTGTAGATCTTGTGTAGTAGTGATGAGTAGTAAAACGAGTAGGTTATGTGTATATCTTGTGTAGTAGTAATGAGTAGTAAAACCAGTAGGTTATGTGTAGATCTTGTGTAGTAGTGATGAGTAGTAAAACCAGTAGGGCATGAGTAGATATTGTGTAGTAGTGATGAGTATTAAAACCAGTAGGTTATGTGTAGATCTTGTGTAGTAGTGATGAGTAGTTAAACCAGTAGGTTATGTGTATATCTTGTGTAGTAGTTATGAGTAGTAAAACCAGTAGGTTATGTGTAGATCTTGCTGTAGTAGTAATGAGTAGTAAAACCAGTAGGTTATGTGTAGATCTTGTGTAGTAGTGATGAGTAGTAAAACCAGTAGGTTAGTGTAGATCTTGTGTAGTAGTAATGAGTAGTAAAACCAGTAGGTTATGTGTAGATCTTGTGTAGTAGTAATGAGTAGTAAAACCAGTAGGTTATGTGTATATCTTGTGTAGTAGTAATGAGTAGTAAAACCAGTAGGTTATGTGTATATCTTGTGTAGTAGTAATGAGTAGTAAAAACCAGTAGGTAATGTGTAGATCTTGTGTAGTAGTAATGAGTAGTAAAACCAGTAGGTAATGTGTAGATATTGTGTGAGTAGTGATGAGTATTAAAACCAGTAGGTTATGTGTAGATCTTGTGTAGTAGTAATGAGTAGTAAAACCAGTAGGTTATGTGTAGATCTTGTGTAGTAGTAAAACCAGTAGGTTATGTGTATATCTTGTGTAGTAGTAATGAGTAGTAAAACCAGTAGGTTATGTGTAATCTTGTGTAGTAGTGATGAGTATTAAAACCAGTAGGTTATGTGTAGATCTTGTGTAGTAGTGATGAGTATTAAAACCAGTAGGTTATGTGTAGATCTTGTGTAGTAGTGATGAGTATTAAAACCAGTAGGTTATGTGTAGATCTTGTGTAGTAGTGATGAGTAGTAAAACCAGTAGGTCATGAGTAGATATTGTGTAGTAGTAATGAGTAGTAAAACCAGTAGGTTATGTAGATCTTGTGTAGTAGTGATGAGTAGTAAAACCAGTAGGTTAAGTGTATATCTTGTGTAGTAGTAATGAGTAGTAAAACCAGTAGGTTATGTGTAGATATTGTGTAGTAGTGATGAGTAGTAAAACCAGTAGGTTATGTGTAGATCTTGTGTAGTAGTAATGAGTAGTAAAACCAGTAGGTTATGTGTATATCTTGTGTAGTAGTAATGAGTAGTAAAACCAGTAGGTTATGTGTAGATCTTGTGTAGTAGTAAAACCAGTAGGTTATGTGTATATCTTGTGTAGTAGTAATGAGTAGTAAAACCAGTAGGTTATGTGTAATCTTGTGTAGTAGTGATGCGTATTAAAACCAGTAGGTTATGTGTAGATCTTGTGTAGTAGTAATGAGTAGTAAAACCAGTAGGTTAGTGTGTAGATCTTGTGTAGTAGTAATGAGTAGTAAAACCAGTAGGTTATGTGTAGATCTTGTGTAGTAGTAATGAGTAGTAAAACCAGTAGGTTATGTGTAGATCTTGTGTAGTAGTAATGAGTAGTAAAACCAGTAGGTTATGTGTAGATCTTGTGTAGTAGTAATGAGTAGTAAAACAAGTAGGTTATGTGTAGACCTTGTGTAGTAGTAATGAGTATTAAAACCAGTAGGTTATGTGTAGATCTTGTGTAGTAGTGATGAGTAGTTAAACCAGTAGGTTATGTGTAGATCTTGTGTAGTAGTGATGAGTAGTAAAACCAGTAGGTTATGTGTATATCTTGTGTAGTAGTGATGAGTAGTTAAACCAGTAGGTTATGTGTAGATATTGTGTAGTAGTGATGAGTATTAAAACCAGTAGGTTATGTGTAGATCTTGTGTAGTAGTGATGAGTAGTTAAACCAGTAGGTTATGTGTAGATCTTGTGTAGTAGTGATGAGTATTAAAACCAGTAGGTTATGTGTAGATCTTGTGTAGTAGTAATGAGTAGTAAAACCAGTAGGTTATGTGTAGATATTGTGTAGTAGTGATGAGTAGTAAACACAGTAGGTTATGTGTAGATCTTGTGTAGTAGTAATGAGTATTAAAACCAGTAGGTTATGTGTAGATCTTGTGTAGTAGTAATGAGTAGTAAAACCAGTAGGTTATGTGTAGATCTTGTGTAGTAGTAAAACCAGTAGGTTATGTGTATATCTTGTGTAGTAGTAATGAGTAGTAAAACCAGTAGGTTATGTGTAATCTTGTGTAGTAGTGATGAGTATTAAAACCAGTATGTTATGTGTAGATCTTGTGTAGTAGTGATGAGTATTAAAACCAGTAGGTTATGTGTAGATCTTGTGTAGTAGTGATGAGTATTAAAACCAGTAGGTTATGTGTAGATCTTGTGTAGTAGTGATGAGTAGTAAAACCAGTAGGTCATGAGTAGATATTGTGTAGTAGTAATGAGTAGTAAAACCAGTAGGTTATGTGTAGATCTTGTGTAGTAGTGATGAGTAGTAAAACCAGTAGGTTAAGTGTATATCTTGTGTAGTAGTAATGAGTAGTAAAACCAGTAGGTTATGTGTAGATATTGTGTAGTAGTGATGAGTAGTAAAACCAGTAGGTTATGTGTAGATCTTGTGTAGTAGTAATGAGTAGTAAAACCAGTAGGTTATGTGTATATCTTGTGTAGTAGTAATGAGTAGTAAAACCAGTAGGTTATGTGTAGATCTTGTGTAGTAGTAGTAAAACCAGTAGGTTATGTGTATATCTTGTGTAGTAGTAATGAGTAGTAAAACCAGTAGGTTATGTGTAATCTTGTGTAGTAGTGATGCGTATTAAAACCAGTAGGTTATGTGTAGATCTTGTGTAGTAGTAATGAGTAGTAAAACCAGTAGGTTATGTGTAGATCTTGTGTAGTAGTAATGAGTAGTAAAACCAGTAGGTTATGTGTAGATCTTGTGTAGTAGTAATGAGTAGTAAAACCAGTAGGTTATGTGTAGATCTTGTGTAGTAGTAATGAGTAGTAAAACCAGTAGGTTATGTGTAGATCTTGTGTAGTAGTAATGAGTAGTAAAACAAGTAGGTTATGTGTAGACCTTGTGTAGTAGTAATGAGTATTAAAACCAGTAGGTTATGTGTAGATCTTGTGTAGTAGTGATGAGTAGTTAAACCAGTAGGTTATGTGTAGATCTTGTGTAGTAGTGATGAGTAGTAAAACCAGTAGGTTATGTGTATATCTTGTGTAGTAGTGATGAGTAGTTAAACCAGTAGGTTATGTGTAGATATTGTGTAGTAGTGATGAGTATTAAAACCAGTAGGTTATGTGTAGATCTTGTGTAGTAGTGATGAGTAGTTAAACCAGTAGGTTATGTGTAGATCTTGTGTAGTAGTGATGAGTATTAAAACCAGTAGGTTATGTGTAGATCTTGTGTAGTAGTAATGAGTAGTAAAACCAGTAGGTTATGTGTAGATATTGTGTAGTAGTGATGAGTAGTAAACACAGTAGGTTATGTGTAGATCTTGTGTAGTAGTAATGAGTATTAAAACCAGTAGGTTATGTGTAGATATTGTGTAGTAGTGATGAGTAGTAAAACCAGTAGGTTATGTGTAGATCTTGTGTAGTAGTAATTAGTGTTAAAACCAGTAGGTTATGTGTAGATCTTGTGTAGTAGTAATGAGTAGCAATTCAGTAGTACTTTTTCATGAGGGGAAGTACATTTATATTACACTCTTGTCATTAGTCACATACAGAGAAATGTGTAGTAGTAATGAGTAGTAAAACCAGTAGGTTATGTGTAGATCTTGTGTAGTAGTAATGAGTAGTAAAACCAAGATCTTGTGTAGTAGTAAAACCAGTAGGTTATGTGTATATATTGTGAGTAGTAATGAGTAGTAAAACCAGTAGGTTATGTGTAATCTTGTGTAGTAGTGATGCGTATTAAAACCAGTAGGTTATGTGTAGATCTTGTGTAGTAGTAATGAGTAGTAAAACCAGTAGGTTATGTGTAGATCTTGTGTAGTAGTAATGAGTAGTAAAACCAGTAGGTTATGTGTAGATCTTGTGTAGTAGTAATGAGTAGTAAAACCAGTAGGTTATGTGTAGATCTTGTGTAGTAGTAATGAGTAGTAAAACCAGTAGGTTATGTGTAGATCTTGTGTAGTAGTAATGAGTAGTAAAACAAGTAGGTTATGTGTAGACCTTGTGGTAGTAATGAGTATTAAAACCAGTAGGTTATGTGTAGATCTTGTGTAGTAGTGATGAGTAGTTAAACCAGTAGATTATGTGTAGATCTTGTGTAGTAGTGATGAGTAGTAAAACCAGTAGGTTATGTGTATATCTTGTGTAGTAGTGATGAGTAGTTAAACCAGTAGGTTATGTGTAGATATTGTGTAGTAGTGATGAGTATTAAAACCAGTATTGTGTAGTAGTGATGAGTAGTAAAACCAGTAGGTTATGTGTAGATCTTGTGTAGTAGTAATTAGTGTTAAAACCAGTAGGTTATGTGTAGATCTTGTGTAGTAGTAATGAGTAGCAATTCAGTAGTACTTTTTCATGAGGGGAAGTACATTTATATTACACTCTTGTCATTAGTCACATACAGAGAAATGCTAGGCCTATAAAATGCACCTAATTTAAAAACATAATATTCTGGTACAGGGTAACATTCACCTGAAATTAAACTGTAATTTAACAATATTTAATAAACATTACATTAGTGACACTGATAGAAGAAATAACACACTGTGAACACATCTTTTAAAAGCAG
Organism: Coregonus clupeaformis; assembly: GCF_020615455.1. Lineage (NCBI taxonomy): Eukaryota > Metazoa > Chordata > Actinopteri > Salmoniformes > Salmonidae > Coregonus > Coregonus clupeaformis. The sequence goes on from NW_025537547.1 coordinate 14,418, forward strand.
GAGTTTTCATGCCTACATGATCTTGAAAATGGCTTGATTGATCAGATTTAATTTTACAGTTATATAAAAAGTCATATTAAAACGTAAACAATATAACAATAACAATAACCATATCAACGATGCATTCACTTGAAGGTTCCAGAGAAAGTTCAAGAGGAACTACCTTTTATTTATCTATAGAGAAAAAAACAATGACTGATAAGTTCAAATATGTCCTGCTAGGTCACAATTGTCTGTTCTCTGACACACCTGTAGGTCTCCCTCACCTGTCCTTCCTTCCACGCCCCCTGGCGTTGATCCGCTCTCCCTGTTCCTCTGTTTCCTGGCTCCATGGATAGTCTTGTCCTCCCATCCAGGAGCTCTTTAGGGAACAGACTCCGCTCGTCAAAGGCAGCCTTCACCACTGCATGAGGGCACAGAGAGGGAATAACATCCTGTATTCTATCTTTCAACTATACATTATCTTAAAACGACTTATTAATCAAACTTTTGTATTTATATTTTTGTTTCTTTTTATTCACACCAATAAGGGGCGTACCCTCACTGTTGGCAGGTATGGCTGGGTATATTGGGCTGGTATTGTCTCTATGGTTGAAGTAGCGGTGTGGGTGTGTGATAAACTCTGGCCTGGACAGCTCTCCTACAGACTGTACTTCTCCGATACGCAGCCCACTGAACGTACCTGCAGAGGGAGGGGACACACACTGACGACTGCAGAGAAATATGTATGCACACAAACGCACAAACGACACACAAACGCACACACACACACACACACACACACACACACACACACACACACACACACACATGACTTCAGATAAGAGGAGAAAGGAAGGCTGGCAGGAGAATACAGGGAGGGAACCCATTAGCTGAGTCTGGACTTACCAACGTCAGTATTCAGTGGTGTCTCCCTATGGCCAGGTCGGCTGTCACTCACCCTAAGGCCCCGCCTCTCCTTGTAGCTCCGCCCCCAAAACACTACTCGGAGGAAGACAGTCACCGGGAATACTACAGACACACACACACACACATCATGCAGACATCACAGTGAATTACTAGATGAAAGACATTATGTCATGTGTTGGTGTATGGCGAATATCTAGTTAGCTACAACCACTCTTTTGTCTCCAGTGGGATTTCTAGCTGTGTACAGTATGTTCAGTCCCTTTCAGAACGTATTACGATCATAAAGTTCAGACTGTCTTGTTGTGACACAGTGGGAACCTACATTGACCCCAGCTCCTCTCTCTCCAGGCCTGTGTCCTCTCCAGCCTCCTCTGTCTCCACTACTGCTCTGCTCTCCTCCCGCACCTTGAGGGGTTGGCTGTCCAGCTCAGGGTCTGTCCCACTGGGGCTCTGCGGCGACAATGTCCCCTCCCTGGGCTCTCCTTCTCCCCCTTGGACAGATCCAGGCCCGTCCAAACGCCAGTGCTCCTCCTAAAGATGTGTGTATGTGTGTGTGTGTGTGTGGGGGGGTTAAACTCAGTAAGCATCTTTTTACAAACACACATCTTTTTACAAACACACTTCTAAACAGAGTTTAGTCCGGTTTCATTTCTAATTCATCAGCCACACACCTCCCACATACTGTTCACACACTCAGTCAGAGTGATAATCACTGCCTACAACAGTGATGCCTACCAGAGTGATGCCTACCAGAGTGATGCCTACCAGAGTGATAATCACTGCCTACCTGAGTGATGCCTACCAGAGTAATGCCTACCAGAGTAATGCCTACCAGAGTGATGCCTACCAGAGTGATAATCACTGCCTACTAGAGTGATGCCACCAGAGTAATGCCTACCAGAATGATGCCTACCTGAGTGATAATCACTGCCTACCAGAGTGATGCCTACAACAGTGATGCCTACCAGAGTAATGCCTACCAGAATGATGCCTACCAGAGTGATAATCACTGCCTACCAGTGATGCCTACCAGAGTGATGCCTACCAGAGTGATAATCACTGCCCACCAGAGTGATGCCTACCAGAGTGATGCCTACTAGAGTGATGCCTACCAGAGTGATAATCACTGCCTACCAGAGTGATGCCTACTGAGTGATAATCACTGCCTACCAGAGTGATGCCTACCGGAGTGATGCCTACAGAGTGATAATCACTGCCTACCAGAGTGATGCCTACCACTGCCTACCAGAGTGATGCCTACCAGAGTGATAATCACTGTCTACCAGAGTGATGCCTACCAGAATAATGCCTACCAGAGTGATGCCTACCAGAGTGATAATCACTGCTACCAGAGTGGATGCCTACCAGATTGATAATCACTGCCTACCAGAGTGATGCCTACCAGATTGATAATTACTGCCTACCAGAGTGATAAACACCGCCTACCAGAGTGATGCCCTACCAGAGTGATAATCACTGCCTACCAGAGTTCATAGGGTTAGTGGGTGTGTAGATCAGTGGCGGTCTGTGCCGTTTAAGATGAGGGGAGGACGATATTTTCATGAGCATTACCTTATTTCTATTACAGCATGTTGGATGACTGTCATTCATATTCCATTCACCCAGTTCAATGTAACATTGATAGATTTAGGCTACTACATAATACTCAAATTTTCCCTATATCCATCATGAGGTTGCTACAACCTAGCTTATAAATGAAGGTTTACAACGTAGGTGTACAGGTTGAGATACATTTTAGTAATCAAGGTGACAGACAGTGACACATTCAACACGCCTTGCACACTCTTGCCTGCATCTAGCTGATCTAGGGCGTAATCATTAGTCCAACAGTGGCAAATAAGAGTTTCTATTGTACAAATTCATGTTTATCCCCATTTCAGTTACGTTTGTTTCCATTTAATAAATGTTTTCCAACAGAATCGGTAGAATGAATACACCCCTGATCACAAGCAAACTCAGTTCACTTTCATAGCAGCCACATACAAACAGCATGATCCCATTGATCGTTGTATAAAAACATTTGAAGCCAAACCTTCATATCATGACCGCTAACCGCTACACACAGCCTACATCGTTGTCACCATAATAACGCTCATAGTCAACATAGCTACTAGAACTAATAGCGTTGGTAAACCCACTACAATCATGCAGTACAGTGTATATTCAGCAAGCAATTTAGCAGTTACACCGGCGGGGCCCCGGTGGCAATAAATTAATAAAACCAAAAAGCTTACCTTGACTTAGCTAGCTAGCTAACATAGCATCCCTCTCTGTTTGAGCCAGGTGTTTTGAGTAGAGCTAAACTAGCTAGCTGCATTAGCTAGCTAAGTAAGTGAAAGTATAAAAAAATATATATATAGCTAGCTCTCGCTCTCGCTTCTTCATTTTGAAGAAATTAAACTGTTAAACTATTGTCTTCTCTATATGAGTCAACTACTCACCACATGTTATACACTGCAGTGCTAGCTAGCTGTAGCTTATGCTTTCATTACTAGATTCATTCTCTGATCCTTTGATTGGGTGGACAACATGTCACAGGAGGCTGCTGAGGGGAGAACGGCTCATAATAATGGCCTTAACGGAGCAATGGAATGGCATCAAACACCTGGAAACCATGGAAACCATGTGTTTGATGTATTTGATACAATTCCACTGATTCCACTCCAGTCATTACCACGCACCCGTTCTCCCAATTAAGGTGCCACCAGCCTCTGTGATGTCAGTTCATGCTGCAAGAGCTCCAAGATAGGTTGAAGGACGTCCTCGGTAGTTGTCATAATTACTGTGTAAGTCTATGGAAGGGTGAAACCACGAGCCTCCTAGGTTTTGTATTGAAGTCAATGTACCCAGAGGAGGACAGAAACTGTAGGTTGCTACCCCACAGAGTGCTGTTGAGGATACTGTAGACCTTCATTGCAAAGCAGTGTGTTTTACTCAACTATTTTATATTTAGTATAGTTGTATCTAAAAAGGATATCATTTTTTATGTTTCACTGTTTATTTTATGAAATTCATTGAGGAGGATGGTCCTCCCTTCCTCCTCTGAGGAGCCTCCACTGGTGTAGATGAGTACCTGTTACACACCTGTGACCGAGCACACACACACACACACACACACACACACACACACACACACACACCTGTCCGAACACGCCCACTGTGTCCCCAGGCAGGTAGCTGAGAGCTACGCTACAGTCTGCAGATGCTGAGAGGAGGAGGAGCCTGTCACCATGGAGACAAGTCTCCAGGTGAGTTACACAGTCCATGTGTGGGCGGAGTCTACCCAGCAGTTCTGGAGCCTCATTGGTCACTCCGTTGCTGGGCAGGAGGCAGTATTCCTAATGGACAGGCAGGCAGACACACACACAGAACACCACAACAAATAATCACAGACCATTAAAGCAGCTAAACAGGAAACGTCTGGGGGCTAGTATAAGGGTTTCTCTCTCCTCTCCCACCTGTATGCCCCAGATCTTCAGGGTTCCCTCCATGTCAGCAGTGACCAGGTATCGACCACAGGCGCTCATGGTCATGATGATGGAACCTGTGTCTTTATGAGCCATGAACACAGCAACCAGACCGCTCTGGACCGTGTTCCAGAACCGAACCAGACCAGAACCGCCACATGAGACCAGGTCCGCTCCACCTACCGAACAGAACGGGGCCAGTCAGTGACTAGAATAGTATAATAGAATACAATAGAATCACGTATCCTTTCACAGCAGTCTACAAAGACACCATCTCTCACCAGCGGTGGCCACGTCGATGCGTCCTGGCAGGAAGAAGAGTCTGGAGACGCCATCACTGCTCTCTGAGTCCTCCTCACCGCTTTCCATTACACACTGATGATGAGTCTTGTGTAGAGTGTGGGGTTAAGCAGTAGTACTTCTAGTAGTACGTTTGACAGGTGGTGTGTGAGTGTGTGTTTGGTTCTGACCTGTCTGAGCCTTGCTGCATTCTCTCTCAGGATCTGGACGGAGCTTTCTCAGGGCGTTCTCTGTGCTGTTGTTCCATACCGTGAGCTCCCCGTCATAACTTCCTGTCCACACAGAAAACAGGAAGCAAACAGGATATGCACATTACGAAATCTCTTCACTCTTTGCCAAACTTTCCAGAACCTTTCAGAATCATTTTCCTGAAGGTGCAGTGTGTCATGTTATGATTACACCTTCATAGCGCTTTACAAACAATACCACAACATGGTTCTTTCTGGGCCTGCCAACACTGATCTGAATACAGCATGATACAACATGGCTCCTCTGTGTGATGTGAGGGTTCAGGAGGAGCTTATCTGAATACAGCATGATACAACATGGCTCCTCTGTGTGATGTGAGGGTTCAGGAGGAGCTTATCTGAATACAGCATGATACAACATGGCTCCTCTGTGTGAGGTGAGGGTTCAGGAGGGGGAGCTTATCTGAATACAGCATGATACAACATGGCTCCTCTGTGTGATGTGAGGGTTCAGGAGGAGCTTATCTGAATACAGCATGATACAACATGGCTCCTCTGTGTGAGGTGAGGGTTCAGGAGGGAGCTTATCTGAATACAGCATGACTACAACATGGCTCCTCTGTGTGAGGTGAGGGGTTCAGGAGGAGCTTATCTGAATACAGCATGATACAACATGGCTCCTCTGTGTGAGGTGAGGGTTCAGGAGGAGCTTATCTGAATACAGCATGATACAACATGGTTCCTCGTGTGAGGTGAGGGTTCAGGAGGAGCTTATCTGAATACAGCATGATACAACATGGCTCCTCAGTGTGAGGTGAGGGTTCAGGAGGAGCTTATCTGAATACAGCATGATACAACATGGCTCTCTGTGTGATGTGAGGGTTCAGGAGGAGCTGATCAGTAGGGAGAGAAGGAGCAGTAGGAGGAGGAAGAGGAGGTAGAGAAGGGAGGAGGAAGAGGAGGAGAGAGAGAAGGAGGAGGAAGAGGGAGAGAAGGAGGAGGAACATGAGGAGGTAGAGAAGGAGGAGGAGGAAGAGAAGGAGGAGGAAGATGAGGAGGGAGGCAGAGAAGGAGGAGGAAGATAGGAGGAGGTAGAGAAGGAGGAGGGAGAGGAGGAGGGAGAGAAGGAGGGAGGAAGATGAGGGAGGAGGCAGAGAAGGAGGAGGAAGATGAGGGAGGTAGAGAAGGAGGAGAAAGAGGAGGAAGAGAAGGAGGAGGAGGAAGAGGAGGAAGAGAAGGAGGAAGAGGAGGAAGAGAAGGAGGAGGAGGAAGAGGAGGGAGAGAAGGAGTAGTAGGAATGTGTGAGCAGTCAGAGAAGGTTTATGAGTGTTGCTCATTGAGGGAGCCCAATGCATTATTCATGCTGCCCAGGGGCCAGCTATATCCACTGACTGTTAGCACTGCCTCTCTCTCTCATGGTATCCTTATTTCTTTCTCTCGGTCTCTCTCTCAGTCTCCTGCAGTGTGCACAGACAGACTCCCAGGAGGCTCACAGCGTGGGAATCGGTAGAAGAGGAGAGAAGTGAGGGAGGTGAGAGACAGTTATAGAGAGAAAGAGGATGCTTCACTGCAGGTGAGCAGCACAGGCTAAAGAAAGAGTGACAGAGAGAGAAGAGAAAGATGAAGAGAGAGAAGAGAAAGATGAAGAGAGAGAAGAGAGAAGAGGGGGAGGGAGAGAGAGGGGAGAGAGAGAGAGAGAGAGAGAGAGAGAGAGAGAGAGAGAGAGAGAGAGAGAGAGAGAGAGATGAGAGAGAGAGAGAGAGAGAGAGAGAGAGAGAGAGAGGGAGGGAGGGAGAGAGAGAGAGAGAGAGAGAGAGAGAGAGAGAGGAGGGGAGAGAGAGAGAGAGAGAGAGAGGAGGGGGAGAGAGAGAGAGAGAGAGAGAGAGAGAGAGAGAGAGAGAGAGAGAGAGAGAGAGAGGGGGGAGAGAGAGAGAGAGAGAGGAGGGGGAGGGAGAGAGAGAGAGAGAGAGAGAGAGAGAGGGAGAGAAGAGAGAGAGAGAGAGGGGGAGGGGAGAGAGAGAGAGAGAGAGAGAGAGAGAGAGAGAGAGAGAGAGAGAGAGAGAGAGAGAGAGAGAGAGAGAGAGAGAGAGAGGCTAGAGGCTAGAAGAATACCCCGTGGCGTTTCAGACATAATGACATTACTCACCCACATGCTGTGCTCTAACATGTCTCCTGGATACATTACATCACTATACATGACTTAACATGAATACACTGAGTATACCAAACACTTATGGACCATTCTTGACACACACGGGAAACTGTTGAGCATGAAAAACCCAGCAGCATTGCAGTTCTTGAAACATACCGGTGCGCCTACCTCGTTCGAAGGCACTTAAATCTTTTGTCTTTCCCATTCACCCTCTGAATGGCACACATACACAATGTCTCAAAATCCTTCTTTAACCATGTCTTCTACCCTTCATCTACACTGATTAAACAAGTGACATCAATAAGGGATCATAGCCTTCACCTGGATTCACCTGGTCAGTCTATGTCATGGAAAGAGCAGGTGTTCTTAATGTTTTGTATACTCAGCGTACATGGTCCTGGGCCCATATGCGTCATGCCCATCACATTTACATAAAGACATGCCTACAGACAGACCTAGTCAAACATATAAAAAGACACTACTTTGTAACACAAAACAATATGGAGGTTTAGGGCTTACTTTTCCAGCATTGTCAAGGCACTTATTATGTGGAGGGAAAAGTTTAAGTTTAAGAAGCTTTAATTACCTTGACTTCTTATGTCCCAAACCTATTTTAGGTCAATTAGATGAGATGAGCAGGTGGATAGGAGGAAGAAGAGAGAGACTGCCTGCTTTAGGGGTGAAATACGGGGAGTGAAACGAAAGACAGAGCAGTAAAGAGGGAGGAAGGCCGTGAGTGTCGGAGCGAGGAGCGGCAAGCAAAGCGCTGCACAGAGTTTCGAATATTGATGAGGAGAGTACAGTTCTCCTGCATTCTGATTCTCATGCACACATACGCAAAGATCCATACACACACACATACACAGACGTACGCACACACATGCACGTGAGGACACACGCAAGTGCGCGCACACACACACACACACACACACACCCTACTTCAGGCCTAAAAGGCAGACTACTCAGGTTCATTTTCCTCTCTGTCACACAGGGAGAGCTAATAAACATAACTTAATTTGGGAGAGAGAGAGAGAGAGAGAGAGAGAGGGAAGGAGAGAGAGAATGGAGAGAGTGGGTGAGAGAGCGACAGAGAGAGCGAGAGAACGAGATAAATATGTTTTGAAAGTATCTTGTCCTATCTTTCTGTTCCCAACTTTTCTAATCTAACAGAAACAGTCTGCTTTCCTTCCATTTCTATTTATATGTCCAAAGTCTTCTCTTATATTCTTCTAAATGTTCCCTCTCTGTTCTTTTCCTTTGCCTTGTACTCATCGCTGCAGTGAATCTTTCACAGAGTAGCCATTGTGCAAGATGAGTGTAGTCTGTGCTGTACCTCTCAACAGGAACATTGCCACCGTATCTCAGAACTATAGCTCTACAACTGTGCTAGTTTAGCTTTGTGAAGACATTTCTATCTATACAGTACACAGGAGAGATCCATTTCTGTTTCATGGAACAGTCTTCATAATAGACCAACCTTTCAGTCCTCTACACAGGAGAGGCCTCTCGATAGAGACGTGTGTATTCACAAGAATGAGACCATTCTATAGTAATGGCCCCCAGATAAGCACCTGCATCTCAAAGCTCCCGATAAATCCTGAAGTGATGTTAATGGAAGATTAGTGCGGTTAACATTAAGGTTGATCTCCTAATCATTCTGATGGGTTATTCTCTGTGGGTAAGCATTAGTACTTAATGGTAGCCATGTTGAGCCTGAGTTCAGGCCTCCGCTGGGGGTGCTGTGTGCCTGTGGGCCTGACAGGCAGATATCGTGCATACACACACACGCGCACACACACACACACACACACACACACACACACAAAGCTCCCGAGCAGAGAGACCGTGGGAGCACAGTGCCTTTGATAACACCACTCACTTTAATCACCAGCTAATTGCTCCCAGATAGTTTTACTTCAGTGGATTTTTTCTCTATTTCTCTCCTTCTGTTGCTTGAGCGGGCAATCTTTCATTCTAATGGAAGTCCACACACACAGAGACACATACTGTACACACAAATGTACACACACACACACAGACTCAAACACACACCTGTGACAAGGGTCTGAGGGGGCAGGAATGCGGCACACAGGACATAATCACGGTGCTGAACTCCTCCCTTCCACTCAGAGGGCTGAACAAAGAACTGAGAGAACGAGTGCAGTCTGAACACTGTTAACATCCTGCAGAGAGAGAGAGAGAGAGAGAGAGAGAGAGAGAGAGAGAGAGAGAGAGAGAGAGAGAGAGAGAGAGAGAGAGAGAGAGAGAGAGAGAGAGAGAGAGAGAGAGAGAGAGAGAGAGAGAGAGAGAGAGAGAGAGAGAGAGAGAGAGAGAGAGAGAGAGAGAGAGAGAGAGAGAATGAGTATCTTTGACTATGTACAGCCTTGCTATTGAGAAAGGCCATCTGCAGACCTGGCTCTCAAGAGAAGACAGGCTATGTGCACACTGCCCACAAAATGAGGTGGAAACTGAGCTGCACTTCCTAACCTCCTGCCAAATGTATGACCATATTAGAGACACATACTTCCCTCAGATTACACAGACTCACAAAGAATTTGAAAACAAATCCAATTTGGATAAACTCCCATATCTATTGGGTGAAATACCACAGTGTGTCATCACAGCAGCAACATTTGTGACCTGCTGCCACAAGAAAAGGGCAACCAGTGAAGAACAAACACCATTATTAATACAGCCTATATTTATGTTTATTTATTTTCCTTTCATACTTTAACTATTTGCACATCATTACAACACTGTATATATACACATAATATGACACTTGTCTATTATTTTTTAAATGTTGTTTACTGTTAATGTTTTTATTGTTTATTCACTTTTGTTTATCATCTATTTCACTTGATTTGGCAATGTAAACATATGTATCCCATGCCAATAAAGCCCCTTACATTGAATTGAATTGAGAACGAGTGAGAGATAGGTAAAGAGAGAGAGAGGGTCACTACTAGGACTGTTCCCTTCACTCTGTTATAACTGCTGTTACTAGCTATGCCAGGGAAAACCGGCCATTATCAGCTCAATGTTATGGATGTTTCCAAATGAATGTCAATAGAAAACAGCTACTTTGCTGTTATTCTGGCTGCAGAGGTCGTAATCTGTGTTAGCATATAGCTAGCTCTAGCTAGCAAGCAAAGGGATTAGAACGTTGCCAGCGAGCATGGCAATGGAACATTTAGAATGAACAACTGGGTTGCGTCCATAAACATCAAATGAACGACTGGGTCGGGTCTCTAGCATTAAAAAGATGAGAAAGTATGAATTAGCATATTAAAGTTAAAATCTCAACGAAAAAAAGGTATTTATACCAGTAAATGTGTGCTTTCATATAATTTTCTTTGGCAACTGTGGTATAAGCAGGATAAACGCCTCCGTTTTGTACATTACCTAGGAAAAATGAACTCGGCAAAGGGACTTGGCAGTGTCTTCCATTATTTCCAAGGTAATGTGTACAGAACGCGTTTACTCTCCCTTTCTTATCACACTAACACACTGTTATAGCTAATGTTACTCCTGGGTGTTTCACTGCCAGAGACTCTCAACTGATGTGAAGGAAGGAAGAGAGATTCATTGGACACTGTGTTAACAAACCTCCAAACGAGCTTCAACGCCATACAACACTCCTTCAGTAGCCTCCAACTGCTCTTAAACACTAGTAAAACTAAATGCATGCTCTTCAATCGAACGCTGCTGGCACCCGCCCACCCGACTAGAATCACTACTCTCGACGGGTCTGACCTAGAGTATGTGGACAACTACAAATACCTAGGTGTCTGGTTAGACTGTAAACTCTCCTTCCAGACTCACATTAAGAATCTCCAATCCAAAGTTAAATCTAGAATTGGCTTCCTATTTCGTAACAAAGCCTCCTTCACTCATGCTGCCAAACAGTGCCCTCGTAAAACGACTATCCTACCGATCCTTGACTTCGCGATGTCATTTACAAAATAGCCAACACTCTACTCAGCAAATTGGATGTAGTCTATCCACAGTGCCATCCGTTTTGTCTCCAAAGCCCCATACACTACCCACCACTGTGACCGTAGCAGCTCTTGTTGGCTGGTCCTCACTACATGTTCGTGGTCAAACCCACTGGCTCCAGGCCATCTATAAATCACTGCTAGGCAAATCCCGCCTTATCTTAGCTCATTGGTCACCATAGCAGCACCCACCATAGTCTGCGCTCCAGCAGGTGGATATCTCACTGGTCATCCCCAAAGCCAACACCTCCTTTGGCCGCCATTCCTTCCAGTTCTCTGAGCTGCCAATGACTGGAACGAATTGCAAAATCTCTGAAGCTGAGACTCTTATCTCCCTCACTAACTTTAAGCATCAGTTGTCAGAGCACCTTATCGACCCACTGCACCTGTACACAGCCCATCTGAAATTAGCCCACCCAACTACCTCATCCCTATATTGTTATTTATTTTGCTCTTTTGGCACCCCAGTATCTCTATTTGACATAATCTCTTGCACATCTAGCATTCCAGTGTTAATACTAATTGTATTATTTTGCACTATAGCCTATTTATTGCCTTACCTCCATAACCTGGCTACATTTGCACACACTGTATATATATTTTCTGGTTGTATTTTTTGACTTTATGTTTTTTTTACCCCATATGTAACTCTGTGTTGTTGTTTTTATCGCACTGCTTTGCTTTATCTTGGCCAGGTCACAGTTGTAAATGAGAACTTGTTCTCAACTGGCTTACCTGGTTAAATAAAGGTGAAATATATATTATTTTTTTTTAAGAGATGAACCAGCAGACAGACACACAACCACTGACAGACAGACAGACAGACAGACAGACAGACAGACAACCACAGACAGACAGACAGACAGACAGACAGACAGACAGACAGACAGACACAACAACAGACAGACAGACAGACAGACAGACAGACAGACAGACAGACAGACAGACAGACAGACAGACAGACAGACAGACAGACAGTTGAATGTGCAGATCTTAGGTCTTAGGGACACACACTCATACCTCTCCCAGCCCATGACCAGCACGGTTCTCTTCAGCACCAGAACCTGGGAGATGTCCACGGCCTTGTCCCGGCCCGCATTCAGCCTGTGGTGGCAGTGACCGTTAAAGTCCCAGATCTAGAACCGCACAGAACTACAGTTAGAACCGCACAGTTACAACCACACAGCCAGAACCACACAGTTAGTAACACAGAACCACACAGTTCCAAAATACAGATCTAGAACCTAGAACAGACACCCCATCAAATTGACACCACCAGGTTAACATCAAAAGCAAAAAGATTCAAGGAGACAGAAACATTTACCACTGGGACAGACAGACAGACGGACGGACAGATAGACAGACAGACAGACAGACAGACAGACAGACAGACACGACAGACAGACAGACAGACAGACAGACAGACAGACAAAGACAGACAGACAGACAGACAAGACAGACAGACAGACAGACAGACAGACAGACAGACAGACTAGACAGAGCCAGACAGACAGACAGACAGAGACAGACAGACAGACAGAAGACAGACAGACAGAGACAGACAGACAGACAGACAGACAGACAGGACAGACAGACAGACAGACAGACAGACAGACAGACAGACAGACAGACAGACAGACAGAGCAGACAGACAGACAGACAGACAGACAGACAGACAGACAGGACAGACAGACGGACAGACAAGACGAGCGACAGACAGACAGACAGACAGACAGACAGAACAGACAGACAGACAGACAGACAGACAGGAACAGAAAGAAAGGACAGATAGACAGACGACACGGACGACACGGACAGACAGACAGGGACAGAAAGAAAGACAGACAGGACAGACAGACAGACAGACAGACAGACAGACAGACAGACAGACGGTAGACAGACAGACAAGACAGACAGACAGACAGACAGACAGACAGACAGACATGACAGACAGCAGACGGGGACAGACAGACAGACAGACAGACAGACAGACAGACAGACAGACAGACAGACAGACAGACAGACAGACAGACAGACAGACAGACAGACAGACAGACAGACAGACAGACAGAAACAAGCACAGACAAAGTCAGACAAACACACACACCCCTGGGGGGTTCGGACACAACCACAAGTAAACACAGCCGGTAGTCAGCAGAGCAGAAAGCTCCTGACACAACAGAAACACTACAGAGAGAAGATTAAACACGTTTCACAGAGAGTCAAATGTCAGATAGCCTCCGCCCAACACTGCTTCTGCTGCCTCAAACCTCCACATGTTAGGGGTCCACACTCACTGGACTCAATCAACAAACAGTCTCACAACTACAATTCTATTGTAATGTATTCTATTTCACCCACATTCTTTGCCATTTCAAAACAACTTAGGCAACATATTAAGGTCCCTTCTCTTGAAGATATATTATTAAACATTTGATTATATGGATATGTATGTATCTGTGGATGTAGCTATGGTTATTGTGCATGCATTAGTTGCACCTATATATTTTACAAAATGATCTCCTGCAGAGTGCCCTACAAAATTGGAACGGAACAATATTAATATCTTAGTGTTTATATATTTCATGCTTATGGGGACTGCCTACGTTAATTATTGTAATGAGTGACCTTGACTACTCCGTCTGTGCCGGGGCGGTGAACAGGCGTGTCTGTGTCCGTCCAAGCGCCATGGTGGGAGATCTCAGCATCACCATGACAACGGTGGAACTGCTTAGACCTTCTGACCTGGGCTGTCCACCAGCCAACAGATCACTGAGGAGCGAGAGTCACTGCTGATCACCTGAGAGACAGAGAGGGGTGGGGGGAGACAGAGAGAGAGCAGAGAGGGGGAGTTGGGGAGAGGGAGAGGAGAGAGAGCGAGAGTGAGAGGGATGTGGGGAGTTGTGGGAGAGGGAGAGGAGAGAGGAGCGAGAGGATGTGGGGGAGTTGGTGAGAGAGAGAGAGAGAGAGAGAGAGAGAGAGAGAGAGAGAGAGAGAGAGAGAGAGAGAGAGAGAGAGAGAGAGAGAGAGAGAGAGAGAGAGAGAGAGAGAGAGAGAGAGAGAAAGAAACATTATCATGGTTTGTGAGATGGTAGGTGGACTGTGCATGTGTTCTGTGTGTGTGACCTGTCTGAACAGGCTGCTATGAGAGGACACAGGTGACAGTGTGGGGTTCTCATAGACTGGAGATCCCCCCCCCCTCTCTCTTGGCTTCCAAGGAGGATGAGAGAGGTTGAAGGAAAGAGGGAGGAGGCGGAGATGAAGGAAATCAATAGAGTGTGACACTGTGTTGGGGAAGATGGTGAGAGAATATGAAAGGATAGCAATACAACACACCTGAGAGAAGAGAGAGAGAGTTGTCTTAAAGTCTTCAACATGCAGCATGTGGAAGAAATAATATCATCATTTAGATTAAGGCATATTTCATTTTAATGCATGTCTATGTACACATAACAACCCCCTTCTCCCTTCCTCTGTCACCTTGTCTTGGAGAAGCTGATCAGTTGTTTTGCCCACTTAAGAACGGCACGATGTAACACTGCCTATGTGACCTCTGAGTACACCCACTGGTTTAGAGATCACATAGGGGTTCATTGGCAAAAGTTGTCCGGTAATATATGTGGCTGCAACCAATCAGAGAGAGAAGGATGTTAGTGCTGGCAGGGGGCTACAACCAATGAGAAGTAAGATAGATGAACTGGTAGGACTTGTCAGTACCTATCAGGATTCATCCCAGGGTGGGTGGTAGGTATTGGTTTTTCTCCGTGTGGAAGGCGGTGAGAGGGGACCCCTCCTCCAGCCAATCACTATGCTGCTGTGGGGGCTGGAAGGTGCACGACAGACAACGCTGGCCCAAAGAGCCCAGGAAACGTACTGCAGGGAAACAGAAGTAAGGAGTAGGGATGAGGTGGGTTTTATGAAATCGCAAAGAGGGAGAAGGAAAGGAGGTGAAGGTGAGGAGAGAGGGGGAAGAATTGATGAGTGGATAACAAGTAGATACACTGTATTCGAAAGATCTAGACCTCTCCTGATTTTTTTTTTCCCAATATTTTGTTACGTTATAGCCTATTCTAAAATTTGATTGAATGTTTATATTACACACAAATAACATAATGACAAAAGAAAAACGTTGGAAATTTTTGAAATGTAGAAAAAAAAAAAACTGAAATATATTATTGGTAAAATTCAGACCTCTTTATCAGTACTTTGTTAAGCTTGTCAGCGATTACAGCTTCGAGTCTTTTGGGTATGACGTTAAACTTGGCACACCGTATCTGGGGAGTTTCCTCCCATTCTTTCTCTGCAGATCCTCTCAACACAAGGACATTCAGAGACTTGTCCCAAGCCACTCCCTGATGTCTTGACCGAGTGCATAGGTCGCGGTTCTGCTGGATGGGTGAACCTTCGCCCCCCAGTCTGAGGTCCTCGTGAGCTCTGGGAGAAGATTTTACTAAGATTCGTAAGTTGCAATTATTTTCCCTCGATCCTGACTAGTCTCCCAGACCCTAACTAAAAAACATCCCCACAGCATGACGTAAAGCTGCCACCACCATGCTTACCGTGGAGGGAGGGAAGGCAGGTTTCCTCAGACGCGACGCCTAAGCCGTTCAGGCCAAAGAGTTAATTTGCATCAGACCAGAGAATCTTGAGCTCTCTGAGAGTCAGGTGCCTTTTTGGCAAAATCAACTAGTCATGTGCCTTTTAAGTGGTTAGCCGGCCACTCTACGAGTGCAAAGGCCTGATTGGTGGAGGGGCTGCAGAGATGGTTGTCCCTTCTGGAAGGTTCTCCCATCTCCACAGAGGAATCTTGAGCCTGTCAGAGTGACCATTGTGGCCTGGGTTACCTCTGACTAAGGCTCCTCTCCCCTGACTGCTCAGTTTGGCACAGGTGGCAGTTAGAAGATCTTGGTGGTTCAAACGGGTTAAAAGAAATTTTTTGTACCTAGATCGTGCGAACAATCCCCATCGGAGACGGAAAATTCCTTTGATCTCATGGCTTGGTTTTTGCTCTGGACATGATGTCAACTGTGGACTTATATAAAGGGTGTGCCTTCAAAACCATGTCCAATCAATTGAATTTACTTACAGGTGTACTTAACTGCTGAAAAAACATCAAGGATGACCAATGGAAACTGGATGCACCTGAGAATTTGAGTCTCATAGTAAAGGGTGAAAATTATGTAAATATTTTTTTATAAGAAAAAAGGTTTATTATGGGATATTGTAAAGATTGATGAGGGGAAAAAGTATTTAATCAATTTTAGAATGAGGCTGTAATCGCAACAAAATGTGGGAAAAGGGAAGGGGTCGAACCTTCCGAAGGTAGTATATTGATCTGCCGCCCTACACACAGAGAGAGAGGAGAGCTTTGAAACAAGTCAGAACATTGTGGCTGACATAAAACACACATGGAACACTAACAGTCTAGTCAGGACCCAGTGTGTATTTCAGGAACATGAGATATATGATTTCTCCATAACATGTCATTGTTCTTTAAGGCAGGGAACTAGTTAGAGTTTGTGTCTGGTTGACTGTGAGAAGTAGGCGGTGTCCATCTATCTATCCCTTCAACACACACACACACACACACACACACACACACACACACACACACACACACACACACACACAGACACACACACACACACACACACACACACACACACACACACACACACACACACACACACACACACACACACACAGACAGTAAAATGTAATGAGCCAACTCCTTTTAGGTTCGTATCGTTCCCTTTTGTTGAGAGTTTATGTTTGTGTTGTTGTTGTTGTTGTTTATTCGACAATTCAGTCGTGGCCACAAACACTTATAAGAAAAGAAATAGGCAGATTATAACTTTGTATAACCTGTCGTGTTACGGTCATAACACTGTCATGTCACCTGTTGTGAAATATTGTGTATTTTATGGGGTTAAGTAATTAAAATAAAAAAAATATATTAATATAGCATTAATAGACAATGTATATGTTGTATAAGATTTTCCTGAAATTGACCATAATAAATTATTAAAAATCATTGTAATTGTGCACATATTGACGTCAGACATGCACCCAACCCAGTGCTCCGTTGCTGATGACGATATCAGATGGGACAAGACACCCCTTTATGACTGATGAC
>NW_025537548.1:0-31580 GCF_020615455.1 Coregonus clupeaformis
TTTATACTATAAGTGGGGGAGAACAAGTATTTGATACACTAGCCGATTTTGCAGGTTTTCCTACTAAGGAAGCGTTTAGAGGTCTGTAATTTTATCACTTAGGTCACACCTTGAACTGTGAGAGATGGAATCTAAATAAAAAAATCGCTGAAAATCACATTGTATGATTTTAAGTAATGAATTTGCATTTTATTGATGACATAAGTATTTGATCACCTACCAACCAGTAAGAATTCCGGCTCTCACAGACCTGTTGGTTTTTCTTAAGAAGCCCTCCTATGTTCTCCACTCATACCCTGTTAACTGACCTGTTTGAACTGGGTACCTGTATAAAAGACACCTGTCCACACACTCCAATCAAACAGACTTCCAACCCTCTCCACATATGGCCAAGACCAGAGAGCTGTGTAAGGACATCAGGGATAAAATTGTAAAGATCTGCCTACAAGGCTGGGATGGGCTACAGGACAATAGAGCAAGCAGCTTGGTAGAGAAGGCAACAACTGTTGGCAATTATTAGAAAATGGGAAAAGAAGTTCAAGATGACGGTCAATCACCCTCGGGTCTGGGGCTCCATGCAAGATCTCACCTAGGCATCAGCAGATCATGAGGAAGGTGAGGGATCAGCCCAAGAACTAGCATGCCAGGACCTAATAATGACCTGAAGAGAGCTGGGACCACAGTCTCAAAGAAAACCATTAGTGCACGCCGTGTGATTAAAAATCCTGCAGCGCTTACGTAAGTCCCCCTGCTCAAGCCAGGCGCATGTCCAGGCCTGTCTGAAGTTTGCCAAATGACCATCTGGATGATCCAGAGGAGGATGGGGAGAAGGTCATGTGGTCTGATGAGACAAAAATGGGAGCTTTTTTGGTCAAAAATACACTCGCTGTGTTTGGAGGAAGAAGAAGGGATGAGTACAACCCGCCACCATCCCAAACCATGAAGCATGGAGGTGCAGAAGATAATTCCCTGGGGGATGGCTTTTACTGCAAAGGGGACAGGACGACTACACCGTATTGAGGGGAGGATGGATGGGGCCATGATCATGTAGATCTTGGCCAACAACCTCCCTTCCCTCAGTAAGAGCATTGTGAAAGATGGTTGTGGTGAAGGTCTTCCAGCATGAAACGACTCGAAACACACAGCCACAGGGCAACTAAGGGAGTGGCTCCGTAAGAAGCATCTCAAGGTCCTGGAAGGCCTCTAGCCAGTCTCCAGACCAGAAACCTGGGTTAGAAAAATCTTTGTAGAGCTGAAAGTCTGCTATTGCCCAGCGACGGCCCCGAAACCTGGAAGGATCTGGAGAAGGTCTGTATGAAGGAGGGCCAAAATCCCTGCTGCAGTGTGTGTGCAAACCTGGTCAAGACCTACAGGAAACGAGGATCTCTGTAATTGCAAACAAAGGTTTCTGTACCAAATATTCTTTGTCTGCTTTTCTGATGTATCAAATACTTACAGTGGGGGAAAAGTATTTAGTCAGCCACCAATTGTGCAAGTTCTCCCACTTAAAAAGATGAGAGAGTCCTGTAATTTTTCATCATAGGTACACGTCAACTGAACCAGACAAATTGAGGGAAATCCAGAAAATCACATTTGTATGATTTTAAGTAATTAATTTGCATTTGGTTGCATGACATAAGTATTTGATCACCTACCAAACCAGTAAGAATTCCGGCTCTCATAGACCTGTTAGTTTTTCTTCTTTAAGAAGCCCTCCTGTTCTCCACTCATTACCTGTATACTGCACACCCCTGTTGGACACTCGTTACCTGTATAAAAGACACCTGTCCACACACTCAATCAAACAGACTCCAACCTCCCACAATGGCCAAGACCAGAGAGCTGTGTAAAGGACATCAGGGATAAATTGTAGACCTGGGCACAAGGCTGGGATGGGCATGCAAGTGGACAATAGGCAAGCAGCTTGGTGAGAAGGCAACAACTGTTACGCAATTATTAGAAATGGAAGAAGTTCAAGATGACTGGTCAATCACCCTCGGTCACCTGGGGCTCCATGCAAGATCTCACCTCTCGTGAGGAATCAAGATCATGAGGAAGGTGAGGGATCAGCCCCAGAACTACATGGCGACCAATCAATGACTCAGAGAGCTAGGACCACAGTCTCAAAGAAAACCATTAGTAACACACTACGCCGTCATGGATTAAAAATCCTGCACGCCACTGCAAGGTCCCCCTGCTCAAGCCAGCGGCTCAGGCCACGTCTGAAGTTTGCCAAGCCGACCATCTGGATGATCCAGAGGAGGAATGGGAGAAGGTCATGTGGGTCTGATGAGACAAAAATGGAGCTTTTTGGTCAAACTCCACTCATGCGGGTTTGGAGGAAGAAGAAGGATGAGTACAACCCAAGAACACCATCCCAACTTCGTGAAGCATGGAGGTGGAAACATAATTCTTTGGGGATGCTTTTCTGCAAAGGACAGGACGACTCAAACCGTATTGAGGGGAGGATGGATGGGGCCTACTATACGCGAGATCTTGGCCAACAACCTCCTTCCCCCTCAGTAAGAGCATTGAAGATGTGGTTGTGGCTGGGTCTTCCAGCGCATGAAACGACCGAAAACACACAGCCAGGGCAACTAAGGAGTGGCTCCGTAAGAAGCATCTCAAGGTCCTGGAGTGGCCTACGCCAGTCTCCAGACCAGAACCCAATAGAAAATCTTTGTAAGGAGCTGAGTCTGTATTGCCCAGCGACAGCCCCCGGAAACCTGAAGGGATCTGGGGTCTGTATGAAGGAGTGGGACAAAATCCCTGCTGCAGTGTGTTAGCAGAACCTGGTCAAGACCTACAGGAAATGTAGTCTCTGTAATTGCAGAACAAAGGTTTCTGTACCAAATATTAAGGTCTGCTTTTCCGAGTGTATCAAATACTTACAGTGGGGGAAAAAGTATTGTGAAGTCAGCCACCACTGGTGTGCAAGTTCTCCCCCTTGGAAAGATGAGAGAGTCCTGTAATTTTCATCATAGGTACTACGTCAACTGAACCCAGACAAATTGAGGGAAAAATCCAGAAAATCCCATTGTATGATTTAAGTAATTAATTTGCATTTTTGCATGACACTTAAGTATTTGATCAATACCAACCAGTAAGAATTCAGCTCTCACAGACCACTGTTTTTCGTTAAGAAGCCCTCCTGTTCAACACTCATTACCTGTATTAACTGTACCTGCTTGAACTCGATACCTGTAAAAGACACCTGTCCGCAACTCAATCAAACAGACTCCAACCCCACCTCTCCACACAATGGCCAAGACCAAGAGAGCTGTGTGAAGGACATCAGGGATAAAATTGTAGACCTGGCACAAAGGCTGGTATGGGCTACAGGACAATAGGCAAGAAGCTAGAGAAGGCAACAACTGTTGGCGAAATTATTAGAAAAATGGAAGAAGTTCAAGATGACGGTCAATCACCCTCGGTCTGGGGCTCCATGCAAGATCTCACCTCGTGGGGCATCAATGATCATGAGGGAAGGTGGAGGATCAGCCCAGAATTCACATGGCAGGACCTGGTCAATGACCTGAAGAGAGCTGGGACCACAGTCTCAAAGAAAACATTAGTAACACACTACGCCGTCATGGATTAAAATCCTGCAGCGCACGCTTAAGGTCCCCTGCTCAAGCCAAAGCGATGTCCAGGCCCGTCTGAAGTTTGCCAATGACCAATCTGGATGATCCAGAGGAGGAATGGGAGAAAGGTCAGTGGTCCAGTGGAAGAGACAAAAATGGAGCTTTTGGTCAACTCCACTGCTCGTGTTTGAGTGGAAGAAGAAGGATGAGTACAACCCCAAAGAACTTACATCCCAACCGTGAAGCATGGAGGTGGAAACATAATATTTGGGGATGCTTTTCTGCAAAGGGGACAGGACTCACTGCACCGTATTGAGGGGAGGAGGGATGGGGCCATGCTTATCGCGAGATCTTGGCCAACAACCTCCTTCCCTCAGTAAGAGCATTGAAGATGGAAGGTGGGCTGGGTCTCTCCAGCATGACAACCACCCGAAAACACACAGCCAGGGCAACTAAGGAGTGGCTCCGTAGAAAGAAGCATCTCAAGGTCCTGGAGTGGCCTAGTGAGTCTCCAGACCCAGAACCCAATAGAAAATCTTTGTAGGGAGCTGAAAGTCTGTAAATTGCCCAGGTGGACAGCCCCGGAAACCTGAAGGATCTGGAGAAGGTCTGTGGAGACATGGGCCAAAATCCAAGCACCGATGGCGCAAACCTGTCAAGACCTACAGGAAACGTATGATCTCGTGTAATTGCAAACAATAGGTTTCTGTACCAAATATTAAGGTCTGCTTTTCTGATGTATCAGAAATACTTACAGTGGGGAAAAAAAGTATTTAGTCAAACACCAATTGTGCAAGTTCTCCCACTTGAAAAGATGAGAGAGTCCTGTAATTTTCATCATAGGCTACCACGTCAACTAGATAGACAAATTGAGGGAAAAATCCATGAAAATCACATTGTATGATTTTTAAGTAATTCATTTGCATTTTATTGCATGACATAAGATGTTGATCACCTACCAACCAGTAAAGAATTCCGGCTCTCCCAAGCAGACCTGTTAGTTTTTCTGTTAAGAAGCCCTCCTCGTTCTCCACTCATTACCGCATTAACTGCACCTTGTTTGAACTCGACACTGTATAAAGACACCTGTCCTCAATCAAACAGACTCCAACCTCTCCACAATGGCCAAGACCAGAGAGCTGTGTAAGGACATCAGGGATAAAAAGGTATGACCTGCACAAGGCTGATGGGCTGGCAGGACAATGAGGCAAGCAGCTAGGGGAGAGGCAACAACTGTTGGCCGCAATTATTAGAAAATGGAAGAAGTTCAAGATGACGGTCAATCACCCTCGGTCTGGGGCTCCATGCAAAGATCTCACCTCGTGGGGCATCAATGATCATGAGGAAGGTGAGGGATCAGCCCAGAACTACGCATGGCAGGACCCTTGGTCAATGACCTGGAAGAGAGCTGGGACCACAGTCTCAAAGAAACCATTAGTAACACCTACGCCCCTCATGGGATTAAAATCCTGCAGCACACGCAAGGTCCCCCCTGCTCAAGCCACGCATGTCCAGGCCGGGTCTGAAGTTTGCCAATGACCATCCTGGATGATCCAGAGGAGGAATGGGAGAAGGTCATGTGGTCTGATGAGACAAAATGGAGCTTTTTGGTCTAAGCTCCACTGCTGTGTTTGGAGAAGAAGAAGGATGAGTACAACTCAAGAACACCATCCCAACCGTGAAATGGAGGTGGAAACATAATTCTTTGGGGATGCTTTTCTGCAAAGGGGACAGACGACTGCACCGTATTGAGGGGGAGATGGATGGGGCCATGTATCGAGATCTTGGCCAACAACCTCTTCCCTCAGTAAGAGCATTGAAGATGGGTTGTGGTTGGGTCTTCCGGCATGACAAACTAATTCGAAACACACAGCCAGGGCACCAAGGAGTGGCTCCGTAAGAAGCATCTCAAAGTCCTGGAGTGGCCTAGCCAGTCTCCAGACCAGAACCCAATAGAAAATCTTTGTAGGGAGCTGGAAAGTCTGTATTGCCCAGCGACAGCCCCCAAAAACTGAAGGATCTGGAGAAGGTACCTTAGAAGGGAGTGGGACAAAATCCCTGCTGCAGTGTGTGCAAACCTGGTCAAGACCTACAGAAATCATGAAGATCTCTGTAATTGCAAACAAAGGTTTCTGTACCAAATATTAAGGTCTGCTTTTTTTGATCGTATCAAATACCGCAATGGGGAAAAGTATTTGGGGTCAGCCACCAATTGTACGCAGAGTTCTCCCACCCAAAAAGATGAGAGAGTCCTGTAATTTTCATCATAGGTATTATAACAACTATGACAGACAAATTGAGGGAAATCCAGAAAATCACATTGTATGATTTTTTAAGTAATTAATTTGCATTTTATTGCATGACAGGGGTATTTGATCACCTACAACCCAGTAAGAATTCCGGCTCTCACAGACCTGTAGTTTTTCGCTGCTAAGAAGCCCTCCTGTTCCTCCACTCATTACCTGTATTAACTGCACCTGTTTGAACATCGTTACCTGTATAAAAGACACCTGTCCACACACTCAATCAAACAGACTCCAATCCTCTCCACAATGGCCAAGTGACCGGAGCTGTGTAAAAAGGACATCAGGGATAAATTGTAGGACCTGCACAAGGCTGGGGGATGGGCTAAGGACAATAGGCAAGCAGCTTAAGGAGAAGAAAATAAACTGTTGGCGCAATTATTAGAAATGGAAGAAGTTCAAGATGACGGTCAATCACCCTCGGTCTGGGGCTCCATGCAAGATCTCACCTCGTGGGGCATCAGACTGATCATGAGGAAGGTGAGGGGATCAGCCCCAACTCATGGCAGGACCTGGTCAATGACCTGAAGAGAGCTGGGACCACAGTCTCAAAGAAAACCATTAGTAGCACACACTACGCGGTCATGGATTAAAATCCTGCAGCACACCAAGGTCCCCCCTGCTCTGGCCAGCGCATGTCCAGGCCCGTCTGAAGTTTGCACAATGACCATCTGGATGATCCAGAGGAGGAATGGGGAGAAGGTCAGGTCTGATGAGAAAAAAAATGGAGCTTTTGAGTCTAAACTCCATTCGATGTGTTTGGAGGAAGAAGAAGGATGAGTACAACCCCAAGAACACCATCCCAACCGTGGAAGCATGGAGGTGGAAACATGAATTCTTTGGGGATGCTTTTCTGCAAAGGGGACAGGACGACTGCACCAGAGTTGAGGGGAGGATGGAAATGATGTATCGCGAGATCTTGGCCAACAATCTCCTTCCCTCAGTAAAGAGCATGAAGATGGGTTGTGGCTGCCCGTCTTCCAGCATGACAACGAATCCGAAAACACAGCCAGGGCAACTAAGGAGTGGCTCCGTGAAGAGCATCTCAAGGTCCTGGAGTGGCTAGCCAGTCTCCAGACCAGAAACACAGTAGAAAATCTTTGTAGGGGAGCTGAAAGTCTGTATTGCCCAGCGACAGCCCCAGAAACCTGGAAGGATCTGGAGAAGGTCTGTATGAAGGAGTGGGCCAAAATCCCTGCTGCAGGTGTGCAAACTTCTGAGTCGAAGACCTACAGGAAACGTAGATCTCTGTAATTGCAAACAAAGGTTTCTGCTTAAACTGCAATATTAAGGTCTGCTTTTCTGATGTATCAAATACTTAAGGTGGGGGAAAAAGTATTTGATGAGCCACCAATTGTGCAAGTTCTCCCACTTAAAAAGATGAGAGTCCTGTAATTTTCATCATAGTACCACGTCAACTATGACAGACAAATTGAGGCCAGAAAAATCACATTGTATAGGATTTTTAAGTAATTAATGCGTGCATTTGTTGCATGGCTACAATGTATTTGATCACCACCAACTAGTAAGAATTCCGGCTCTCACAGACCTGTTAGTTTTCTTTAAGCCTCCTGTTCTCCACTCATTACCTGTGGCTGATCCACCTGTTTGAACTCAAGTTACCTGTGCCAAAAAGACACTGTCCGCACATAATCAAACAGACTCCAACCTCTCCACAAATGGCCAAGACCAGAGAGCTTTGTAAAGGACATCAGGGATAAAATTGTAGACCTGCACAAGGCTGGTATGGGCTGGCAGGACAATAGGCAAGCAGCTTGGTGAGAAGGCAAATAAACTGTTGGCGCAATTATTGAGAAAATGGAAGAAGTTCAAGATGACCCGGTTCAATCACTCCTCGGTCTGGGGCTCCATGCAAGATCTCTACCTCGTGGGGCATCAATGATGCTGAGGAAGGAGAGGGATCAGCCCAGAACTACATGGCAGGGGACCTGGTCAATGACCAGAGAGAGCTGGGACCACAGTCTCAAAGAAAACCATGTGTAACTCACAGCCGTCATGGATTAAAATCCTGCAGCGCACGTGCAAAGGTCTCCCCTGCTCAAGCCGAGCGCATGTCCAGGCCCGTCTGAAGTTTTCCAATGACCATCTGGACGAGATCCAGAGGGAGGAATGAAGGTCATGTGGTCTGATGAGACAAAATGGAGCTTTTTGGTCTCAACTCATTCAAGCGTTTGGAGGAAGAAGAAGGATGAGTACAACCCCAAGAACACCATCCCAACCGTGAAGCATGGAGGTGAAAGATAATTCTTTGGGGATGCTTTTTCTGCAAAGGGACAGGACGACTCAGACCGTATTGAGGGAGTGATGATGGGGCCAAGGATCACAGATCTTCACAACAACCTCCTTCCCTCAGTAAGAGCATTGAAGATGGGTTGTGGGTCTTCCAGCATGACAACGAACCGAAACACACAGCCAGGGCAAATTAAGGAGTGGCTCCAGAGAGAAGCATCTCAAGGTCCTGGAGTGGCCTAGCCAGTCTCCTAGACCAGAAACCCAATAGAAAATCTTTGTAGGGAGCTGAAAGTCTGTATTGCCCAGCGGCTAGCCCGAAACCGAAGGATCTGGAGAAGGTCTGTATGAAGGAAGGCCAAAATCCCCAGGTGGTAAAAACCTGGTCAAGACCACCACAGGAAACGTATGATCTCTGTAATTGCAAACAAAGGTTTCTTGTAATCCAAATATTAAGGTCTGCTTTTCAGATGTATCAAATACTTACGTGAAAAAGTATTTAGTCAGCCACCAATTGTGTGCAAGTTCTCCCACTTAAAAGATGAGAGAGTCCGTAATTTTATCATAGGTACACGTCAACTATGACAGACAAATTGAGGGAAAAAATCCAGAAATCACATTGTATGATTTTTAGGTAATTAATTTGCATTTTTCATAAGACACCCAAGTATTTGATCACCTACCAACCAGTAAGAATTCCAGCTCTCCCACAGACCTGGCCAGATCTTTAAGAAGCGGCCCTCTGTTCTCCACTCATTACAGGCTTAACTGCACCTGCTTTGAACTCGGTTACCGATAAAAGACAACTGTCCACACACTCAATCAAACAGACTCCTTCTCTCCACAATGGCCAAGACCAGAGAGCTGTGCTAAGGGACATCAGGATAAAATTGTAGACCTGCACAAGGCTGGAGTATGGGCTACAGGACAATAGGCAAGCAGCTTGGTAGAGAAGGGGCAACAACTGTTGGCGCAATTATTAGAAAATGGAAGAAGTTCAAGATGACGGTCAATCACCCTCGGTCTGGGGCTCCATGCAAGATCTCACCTCGTGGGGCATCAATGAATGTAGGAGGTGAGGATCAGCCTGGAGAACTACATGGCAGGACCTGGTCAATGGACCTGAAGAGAGCTGGGACCACAGTCTCAAAGAAAACCATTAGTAACACACTACGCACGTGGATTAAGAATTAACACGCAAGTCCCCCTGCTCAAGCCAACAGATGTCCGGCCGTCTGAAGTTTGCCAAATGACCATCTGGATGATCCAGAGGAGGAATGGGGAGAAGGTCATGTGGTCTGATGAGAAAAAATGGGGAGCTTTTTTGGTCTAAACTCCACGTGTCTGGAGGAAGTAGAAATTACGCAAACCCCAAAAATCTCTAGACTGCAATCGTGCAGGCTGGGCCCATTCCAGAACCACCTTTCTCCTGGTCCCATCCTAATCTCCCTGAGATGATGTACGAAGGATGTCGTGTGAGCGTGAAACTCGCACTTCTCGGCCTTCTGAACAGGCGGTCTCAACAATCGCTGCCAGAACCTGCACCGGACATGCTGGACGTGGTGGGATTCCTTGAGAGGTCAGGAATGTCATCCAGGTAAACAAACACAAAGAGTAAATCATGTCTCTCAGGGCGTCGTTCACCATACTCTGGAATACCGCTGGAGCATTGGTCCAGTCAGCGGCATCACCTGATACTCGAAGTGACCCATCGGTGTATTGAAACCGTCAACCTGCGTCCCCCCTCTCTGATCGGACCATGTGATCGCATTAAGTAGGTCTAGCTTAATTGTTTGGCATTGCTTTTTCCCTATCAAGGAGTCAGGCAGAACTCATCAAGGGCAGGGATACTTGTTCTTGGCCGTGATGTCATTCAACCCCCGATAATCAATGCAGTCAGAGAGCCATCCTTCTTACCCACACAAAGAAATCCTGCCCCAGGGAGTGATGACCGAGGACGAAGCGAGACCAGCCGTGAGACTCCTTGATGTGGTCTCCAAAGCCTCACGTTCAGTCGGGAGATACTGCCATAACCTTCCCTTTGGGTAGACAGCTCCAGGGAACAGGTTGAGCACAATCATGTAATTTTACGGTGGAGAAGTTGACAGAGCCTTCTGCTTTACTGAAAACTTCCCCCAAATGCGTGATATGTCTCGGGAACTGAGATAAATCGGGGGTTTAACTCAATCCCACCCGGCTGAGGAGCGAAGATAGGGGCAGGCAGTCTTGAGACGGTGCGCGACAATCAACACCAACTGCGTTGCCTTGCCCGTCCACCAATCGAGCGTGGGATTGTGTTCCAGCTTCAACCAGGGGTATCCAAGGACCAGAAGGAACCTGGAAGCTGACGAATGAAGAATGAAATATCTCAGAATGGTTTTCCCGACAGCATCTTAACCCGGTTCGGTCACTCATCGTGATACGTGCCAGACTACGTCCAGAGTGGTAGCTTATTGGCTTTCGGTAGTGCTCCTTTGACTAGCTGTTCCACCAACTCGGCATCTTGAAAGCTTCCATCAGCGCCTGAATCGATAAAGCGTTAATCGCTAAGCTCTGATTCCTGTTCATAAGGAGTAGCCGGGGAAGCGGGGTCTGACAGAGGGTATTGAGAGGTGAAACTGGCTCGCTAAAGTCCTCCCAACTGCCTTGAGCCGCGCGGTTGGCGTCCCGAGCTAAAGACTGAAGCTGATCGGTTGGACGGAGCCCATTGCTTCTCCCTCCTTCGCTCTCGGACTCGATTATCACCGAATAGACAAGGCTACCAAGCTGTCCAGGTCCACTAGACTCCAGGATAGGAGATCAACTCATCCTTGGGCTGCTCCGACAGACCCTGGTAAAGGCAGCTTGCAGAGGCCACCTCCTCATTCCACCCACTCTCCACAGCCAACGTCTTGAACTCGATCGAGAAGTCGAAGCCCCTTTCGAAGTTCCTTGGCGAAGCGAAAACAGGCGCCTAGCTGCGTCCCTCCCTCAGACGGAATGGTCAGAGGAAGCTTCCTCATCTCGGCCGTGAACCCCTGAGTATGAAACCATGCAGGGATCCTGTCGTTCCCAAAGCGGCTGAACCCACTCCAGCGCTCGACCACGCAGCAACTCAATCACAAAGGCTATCCTAGCCTTGTCTGTCAACATAAGAGTAGGGCTGTAGATCGGAACACTAATCCACACTGCATAAAGGAAGAGACAGCATCTTTCAGCTCCCCCTCATATTTCTCCGGTGTGAACCTTGGGCTCACGGAAGGACACAGCTTCAGAAGCGGCAGGCGAGATGAGTGAAACCGGTGATGGATCTTCCACCCAGACACCCACGTTGGTTCTGGACCTCCGTCAGACCGGTAGAAAGGTTCCAGTGACGACAGCCGCGAATGCTGTAATGCCCGTGCTATGATGGACCAACATCTTCTCTGCTGGGTAATGGCATGGCGGAGGAACAGAGTCCAGGTCCGCTGGGTTCATTACTATTGGATAATTCTGTCACAGTTGCTATAGCCAGAACCCAGAAGCAGACCAAGACATTAATCGGGAGAGTGTTTAGTTACAAGTTCCAAAGTGATGCTGAATAATCCAGGGAACAGAGCGGGCGGCGTTGATTGGGTTGTTGGGGGGTGCAGTGGTTGGTCCCATCCTGGGTCGGAAGCGGCGCCGACTTGCACCAGGCAGAGGTTGGATGAGAAAGGTTCCGGACGGGTGACTGCAGATGGAACAAGGTGAGTAAGCGCTCAAACCAACAAGGTTCCAAAAACAACAAAACTAACGCTAGGCTCTAAACTGATACTCTGGTAAACCTACTGTTCATAGCTAACGATCCGGCAGGGAATGGATGTTAGGCCAGAGCCTAAGAAAGGGTGATGATCAGGACCAGGTGTACGCAGATTGCTGATGGGATGCAGGTCCCGGAAATCAAGAGAGCTCCCCGGAGAAGCGTTCCAGAACCCTCGGGAAACTGGAGATCACGAACATAACAACTTAGTCCACAGACAGGACCCGACTAGACTGCCGGGATCGTTACACTTTAAAAACCAGAGTCAAACATGTCAGACCAAAATTTCAACCAGGGAGAGAGCCAACTGTTCAGATGAACGTCATCTTCAGTGTGGGGATGCTCACCTTACTGCAGGCCAGATGAAGAGCAGTGTTCTTGACTTGAGCATCCTGCAGGGTGAGCTCTGCTTTGGCACTGCTCACCAACAGCTCTGACACAGACAGAAAACATAAAGAAACTCAATTAGGAAATTAAGCGACTTATTAAAATGTAAAACAGTGTTACGAAACCCGTGGCTCTAAACATCTAGGGTGGATGGACGATGAGACCCGTAACATAAATTCATGTAAATTATAAGTGTGGCCAAGGGAACAGTGAGAACAAAAATGACACAACAACCATGAACTACCGATCAAACCTAAAGTGTTTATTTCTGAACACACGGTATGGGTTTGGTAAAAAGGGCTGAGCAGGACCCAAGAAATGAAACAATAGTGTAAAAACCCCTAAACTGATCTTGCCTGCCTCAAGAACCGCTTGGGCTACTGCTACCATACAAAAAATACAGTGGGTGGTCCGCTCAGGTCTAACTGGTGTTTATAGACAGATTTCTTCCTACGGGTAATGTACGCCCAAGGGCAACTAGCTTGAACTCCCTTTTCCCAGAAACACACAAAGCTACTAAACAGGGTAATCAGCAATTATATAAGTACACACCACACAGGATACAACAGTATCCACACTCAGGTAAAGAAATAGATTCTAATAAAGTACCAATAGGGTCAACCAACAACGTAGTGAGTACACAACACACAGGACACACACCGTGTCCCATACTCACATATGGAAAAAGTCTCTCTCTCTCAACAAACTTCACAAGACTGGTTTTTATACAATGGGCTGTGTGATTGAACAAACAGTAACAGGTGGTGCTATTCACAGGAATGTTCACTGATTGGTCCAATCAGCAGACACCTCAACGACCACCAATCAGGAACATACAGGACACCTGTGATTAGGGCAGAAGGAGAGAAACACACAAAAACACAGGATACCTGTATCCGTAACCTCCCAACCTTAAAAGAGCAAACCAAAAATGGTTTGCGACACACGTACTATCACAACACCCAAAATTCAATAATCATCCTGCACAGGATAACAAAAAAAACCTAGATCATCAAACACGAGACAAAGCATCTGCATCACATTATCTAACCCCTTTTTGTGGCGGATCTCCAAATTATAATTTTGCACGAGCAAGTGCCTACGCATAAGGCGTTGGTTCTGGCTATACATCCGGTGGAGAAAAACTAAGGGGTCATGGTCAGTATACACACTACCACTGGTAATGCACTGGAACCAACATAAACTTCAAAGTACTGCAGAGCTAACAACAAAGCTAGAGCTTCTTGTTCAATGGTGGAATAGTTTGTCTGACATTTGCTAAATTTCCGTGAAAAATAACAGACAGGATGGTCCACTCCACTCTGTGGTCTTGCTGCCGTAGAAACAGCACCAGCACCTCTGGCACTTGCATCTACCTCCAGTTTAAACGGCCGCTCAAAATCTGGGCAGCAAGAACAGGAGTACTACACAAGAGTGCTTTTTTAGCAGTGTTGAAAGCAGTACAACAATCTTCAGACCATTTTGGGCTCGGGGCCCCGGACTGAGCAAATCCGTTAATGGAGCAAACTACCGCAGAGAAATTTTTACAGAAACTTAGACGGTAGCTGCGCCAACCATCCCAAACGGCGTAGCTCTCTTCTGGTGGTAGGTGCGGGAAATGCGTAGGCTGAGACCTTGGCATCTAGAGGGCGCACCTCACCATGGTGGCCACCTGTTTACCAAGATAAGTAACAGGGCCTTCCCAAACTCGCACTTTGCTGTTCAGGGTTAGAGAAGCGGTTGCTAAGACGTTCACACACACTACCCTTAGAGTGTTAACATGATCAGACCACTCAGTTGAATAAATTACCAGGATCATCAAGGTAAAGCACTACGAATTAGGAAACTCCAGCCAATACGTGTTAACCAGGCGTTGGAAAGTGGCTGGTGCGTTCCCGCATCCCAAAATGCCAGACAGCATATTGTGGTGGGAAGTGATCTGTCACAAATGCAGAGATGTCGGAGGCACGTGGGGTTAACGGCACCTGCCATCTAGCAACTTTAAGAAGATCTAATTTGGTCACACAAGTAGCAGCACCAAACAGTATCAATACAGTCATCCAGTCTGGGTAACGGGAACGGTCGGGCACTGTGACCGCATTGACTTCATCCGTAGTCCGTCATAATCTGGATGTCCCATCAGGTTTAGGAACCAGAATGGCCGGAGAACTCCAAGGACTTGAACTTGGCATAGCCAGGTTATTCTCCAGCAAATAACCGACCTCACCCTCATTATCTTTCTTAGCGACGTTGACCAAGCGATACTGGATGTTGCTTGATAGGTGCAGCGTTTCCAACATTAATGTCATGTTCTAACACATTTTGTGGCATGTAGGAACATCATTAAAAGGACATGGAAAGCTGTGTAATAGTCTCACAATATCATCTGACTGTCTGTCCGTTAAATGAATCAGGCTTGACGGGAGAGACAGCAGCATCTCTGAATTAGGCAATCTAGCACACTGCTGCTGAGTATAGCGCAACTCCAAACCATCTCCGTCCACATCATTAACATGACCTCCCACTAAGCCGTAGCAGCTTAACAGAGACAGCCAACCTCAAGAGGCCGGTTTCTCTGGACTGTCTACCTGAGTGACGGGTCTGAGTGTGGTATGTGCTTCAACATGTTAACGTGGCACACACGAGATTGAAGAGACTTTATCAGGAGTCGTATCACATAACATTCAGTTAATTTTCTTTTCAATGACATAAGGACCAGAGAAACGTCTGACAATGACGCTCCTGGCACAGGCAACAACACAAGAACTTCGGTCACCTGGCTGCAGTGAACGGGAAACAGCCTGTGTGTCGAGAAATGTCTTTTCATCCGTTTCTGTGAGGAAGACAGCGCTTCCTTTGCTAGAGCACAGGCAGCATGTTGGGCGCTCAAAACCAGCGACCTTCAACGTAGTCCAACACATTTTCTTTCACACACAAATCTTGGTTGACAAGAAACTGATCCTTAAGGACTTTCATAGGTCCTCTCATGGTGTGTCCAAACACCAGTTCAGCTGGGCTGAACCCTGGGGACGTTATTCCTGTACTGTCTCACGGACACGAAACAACACTAGAGGAACTCCCTCATCCCAATCCTTTGATTCCATGCAATATTCTACGGAGCATAGACTTCAGTGTCTGACAACGCTTCCAGCGCACCCTGAGACTCTGGGTGATATGCGCTTGACACACGGTCGTGTAACTGACAAGGATTTTAACACTTGTTTGAAAAGTGTAGAAAGGAAATTCGTATCCTGATCAGTTTGTATCACCTTAGGTAATCCAAAAAAGTTGAGAAGAAAGAAATTTGATCAACGCTTTTCACCACTGGAGCAGTAATCCTTCAAGAGAGGAATGGCCTCTGGGTACCTGGTGGCCACACACAATTGTGCACATAAACTGGTTACCAGATTTTGTTTTTGGTAATGGTCCAACACAATCAACCATCACATGTTCGAATGGTTCACCGTAAGTGGCCGGTATGGGACACAGAGGCGCTGGGAAGAACTGGTTCGGTTTCCCAACTACTTGACACAGGTGTGGCAAGTCCGACAGAACTGAGCCACATCTTGCTTTAAGCCAGGCCAAAAGAAATGTCGCAAAAACTCGATCATACGGCTTGGTGACTCCCAGATGTCCGGACCACTGGTGATCATGAGCCCAGAGGGATAAAACATTTTGTCGAAAGGCTGTAGGAATCACTATTTGGTAAACAGCATTCCAATCTCCTTCGGGTCAACATGGGATGTCCATTTACGCATGAGGAGATTACTAATGAAGTATGCCAAGTTTTTTCCTTCTTTAGCTCGTCCTCTGAGACAACACTAGAAAAACATTTAGCCAGGCTAATGTCAACCTGTTGGTTAGCGATCAGCTGCTCGCGCGTAACTGGTAACTTTGCCTTGCCTCAGCAACAAGTTCCACATCCTTCTTCCTTTCTCTGGACTGTTGGTCCAGACTGCACCAGCTTACCAGAGGCGTAGCACCCGAACTATCCTCTGGGTCACACCTCTGAATAGAATCGTGTCTGACAAATCTATCACTTCACCCACTTGTCGTGCTTGAGCACGTGTGACAGCACAAGCGGGGAACACATCTGGATAACCCTGTGCCAGCTCCTCGGAGAGAGACTGGTCACTTTTATCCAATACCTCCAATATGGGTATTACCTTTGCTCCGGCAATATCGTTGCCCATTATAAATGTCACACCTTTTACTGGCAACATAGGACGTACGCCAACTCTGAACAATCCACTGACTAACTCAGAGTGTCGTTCACAAAGTGCAATGGCACTGGGACGAAACCCATTTCAATTCCTTGTACTAACACACTGGAACCACAATATGTATTACTGGACAAGGGCAACACATCACGAGTATGAACGACTGCCCGCACCAGTATCTCTGAGGATTCTAACTGGACGCTGGGACGCTTCGTCATCTGATATAGAAACAAACCCCTCAAAATGAACGGTTCATAACTGTGATCTGGGACAGGGCCTTTCAAACCACATTCACTATGAGGCCTCTGTCTTGATTCGGCCTTACAACCGTCACGAATCAGCCCAACACCCGTTGGCGGCCTGGCGTGCCGAGGCATCCCCGGTTTGCGTTTTAGCAGAAAGCAATCATTAACCATATGTCCCACCTTATGACAATAGAAACAGTGACGCACATCTTTTGGGCGTGCTGGATGTACTGCTGGTCGACTAGGACTAAAAAGTTAGCAACTCCGCAGCCCTGCTCTCCGTAGCCGAAAACACGCTCTTATGTCGTCAACACAAACTCGTCTGCCAAAACAGACGCTTCCGACAGTGAGGATACTTTCTGTTCGTTCAGATAAACTACAATGCGTTCCGGTAAGCAATTTTTTAAACTCTTCTAACAAGATTAACTCCCGTAGAGAGTTAAAATCAGTTACTTTACTAGCACTGTGCCATTTGTCAAACAGATTTCCTTTGTCTCTAGCAAACTCCACATAAGTCTGAGTAGGAGACTTTTTATGAGACCTAAATCTCTGTCGATATGCCTCAGGAACAAGCTCATAGGCACGAAGAACAGTAGCTTTGACCACTTCATAATTCAAACTGTCTTCAAGAGGTAGCGCTGCCAGAACCTCTTGGGCTTTACCTGTTAGTTTACACTGAAGTAATAGGCACCATACCGCTTGTTTCAGTGCTACCGCTATACGTTCAAACACACTGAAATAGGAATCAACCTCTGACTCCCTGAACACAGGTACCAAGGTGATCTGCCTACTAATATCAAACGTAGCAGCCGACACAGCTGGTGAGGATGGCTCACTAGCAGGCATAGTATGAGCAGCGACTAACCTCGCTGTTTCTGCCTCCAGTTCCATTTTACGCACCTCCAGTTCCATCTTACGCGTCTCAGTTCTTGATCAAGCCTGCACGCGTCTCCAGTTCTTGATCAAGCCTACGCGTCTCCAGTTCTACCTCTAGCTTACGCGTCTCCTGTTCTGCCTCTAGCTTACGCGTCTCCTGTTCTGCCTCTAGCTTACGCATCTCCAGCTTGTCTTGCCTGATTTGTGCCCGCTCTTCCGCCTCCATTTGGAGCCGTGTCGAGCGGACATCGATCCTGGCATCACTGTCAGTCAGTGGGGAGAGTGGGTCATAACGGGCAATGTGGCTGGAGCCTTAGCCTCGTCCTCAGACACTGATGGGCTTACAGGAACAGGCAACCACATCCCCTACAGGAGCAGCAGACTCAGGCGGCGGTAACTCAAGCACTCGCTCGTTTAACAATATCGCTAGCACTACTTCCCTAACTTCTGCTTTCACTAAACCCCTCGGTATGGGTACAGAAAAGTGGTCAGCCAAAGCCTGTAGATCCACTCCTACGGCAATTATCAAAAACCTCCCACGTAGGGTTTTCCAAAAATGCCTCCAACTCAAAAGTAGCCATCCTACTAGCAACACGAGCCGTCGACTACTGAACACACAAAAAAAACAAGTAGTTACAGCTGCCAAGCTCAACACTGAACCAGACACTGACTAATTTACATGAGTAGCATGGGATAGATAGGATCCCGGATGAGCCCCCACTTTATGTTACGAACCCCGTGGCTCTAAACATCTAGGGTGGATGGACATGAGACCCGTAACATAAATTCATGTAAATTATAAGTGTGGCAGGGAACAGTGAGAACAAAAATGACACAACAACCATGAACTACCGTCAAACCTAAAGTGTTTATTTCTGAACACACGGTATGGGTTTGGGAAAAAGGGCTGAGCAGGACCCAAGAAATGAAACAATAGTGTAAAACCCCCTAAACTGATCTTGCCTGCCTCCAAGAACCGCTAGAGCTACTGCTACCATACAAAATACAGTGGGTGGTCCGCTCAGGTCTAACTGGTGTTTATAGACAGATTTCTTCCTACGGGTAATGTACGCCCAAGGGCAACTAGCTTGAACTCCCCTTTTCCCAGAAACACACAAAGCTACTAAACAGGGTAATCAGCAATTATATAAGTACACACCACACAGGATACAACAGTATCCACACTCAGGTAAAGAAATAGATTCTAATAAAGTACCAATAGGGTAACCAACAACGTAGTGAGTACACAACACACAGGACACCACCGTGTCCATACTCACATATGGAAAAAGTCTCTCTCTCTCAACAAACACAAGACTGGTTTTTTATACAATGGGCTGTGTGATTGAACAAACGAGTAACAGGTGGTGCTATTCACAGGAATGTTCACTGATTGGTCCAATCAGCAGACACCTCAACGACCACCAATCAGGAACATACAGGACACCTGTGATTAGGGCAGAAGGAGAGAAACAGGATACCTGTATCCGTAAAACAGACATGTTGAACTTAAGCCGGCTGGGCGAGGCAAAGCGGAGGAGAGGGGGGCTGCGTACCGACAGCGTTGGTTTGTCCGTTCTCAGCAGCCATCATGAGGGAGGTCTTCCCGGAGGCATCGGGGGAGTTGACCTGGGCGTTGTGGCCTAGCAGCAGCTGAAGACACTCCACGTGGTCCGTGAAAGCCGCCGCATGCAGGGGGTCCTGGAGAGAGAGGAAACTTATTTCACCGATATCATGTAGGACTGTTGTAAACAAGTTTGTTCAATTAACCCTGTTTATACCATAGAAATATAAAATCACTAATAGATGTATTAAAAGTAATCTACAATCTCTCATCCAACCCCAGAGGTCATTTTATTCCCAAGACAACATTATTCTCCAGAAGAAAAGGACTTTGTCATGTGCTGTAGTTACCGGTTCTTGGTGTCAGTGGCGTTGACAATGGCCGCCCCAGAGTGTCAATCAGCATCTCTGCAGCCCCCTCGTTGTCATTGATCACAGCTCAGTGGAGGGGGCTGAACGAGTTGCCCTCGGTCTTGTGGAAAACCTCCTGTTCCAGCAGCACCTCTACACACGTGTCATGGCCTAGTGGAAGATTGATTCATACCGGAAAAAGATGACGTCGCTGCAGACCACAACAATACTCTCAGAGAAAGCTACACATCTGACAATGGTGAAGTCACAAAATATGTTTTAGCTACAACATATGCTATGTCAATCCCTGACAAAGTCCTGTTTCAGTGTAAGGTCCTCCACTGAGAGTCATAACCCCTAATTCTGTTGTAGTCTTGTTCATTCCCCCACATGGCTCCGTCCACACCAATCGAATGCTTTTCAAGCCACAAGAGGGAGTGAATGAGTGTACACTTCATGGAGGAGAGAACAGAGCTACAGTCCAGTTAGTCAGTACGTACCGTTGTATGTAGGGGTGTAACGATCCATCTACTACATCGATGTATCGATTTATATTCCTATGATCCAACTACATCGATCTGTGCTCGGCGAGTTGGCCTTTTGGACAACATATATCACTCTAACATCGTTTTAAAATGTAATAAATCGATTGTATCGATACTAGGAAATAACCCATTGGATTTAAGCACGTCAGACTTTATATGGATGTTTTTTCTTAGCACTTTTAATGATAAAGGCTTTAAACATTACTCGATTCAGTCTGCCTATCCGTGACGTCATCGCCCCACGCCAGCAGCAGCGCAAAGGCGCAAAGACAACAAAACATAGCATGGCGGACGACAGAGGAGAAGCCGACGAGCGAGAAATTATCAAGCCACCATTGCGGTCCTTACAAGGAACAGGAATCTAGGAAACTTCACCTGCACTGTCCAGTATCCAGGTATTTATTTCAGTCACACTGGTTGAATTTTTGGCTAAAAGGTTACTGAATCGATTTCAAGTCACTGAATCGTTTCGGATCGTATCGTTCTAAATGAACCAATATCGTCCTTGAATCGTATCGACAACCACGAATCGTGATACAAATCGAATCGTTACACCCCTAGTTGTATGGCCTGCCTAATTCAGGGACATGTTTACGGTGCTGAAGAGAGAAAATCAGAAAAGATCTAGTGTTCCGTTAGTCCAGTACGTACCGTTGTAGCAGGCCCAGTGTAGTGGCGTGTAGCCCTGGTTGTCTGTGATGACGGGGAGGGTCTCCACTGACTGGGCGGCGTGTAGGAGCCCCCCCAGCACCCCGATGTGTCTGGATGCCGCCGCCAGGTGGACAGGGGTCCGCCCCTTACAGTCCCGAACCAGGAAGCTGGCGCTGTGCTGCAGCAGGGCCTCCACACACTCCTCATGACCCGTCAACGCCTGGGAGGAAGGGCGGGGAGACAAGAATGGATTTGAATAACTAATAATCAATGATATAATAATGAATCATCAATTATTACAAATGATGTCTGGAGGCAGGTCCCCCTACAGGGATGAATACACCACTACCCATGGACAACTACTTTTCTGAAGATAATATGTATATTTGAGCCTCCCCGTCTCTTTCTGTGTGTGAGCGTATACAGCCAGCTCTCCTCCTCACCCCTCTGTGTAGCGCTGTTCTGCCCCACTTGTCTTTGGCTTCTACGCTGGCTCCCTTGTTGAGCAGTGAGTACACACAGTCTGTGTGTCCGCTCAGCACCGACAGCATCAGAGGGGTTCTGATACACAAGACAACAAGGTCATATTACAAACTGGTAATAACCAGGCTGAGTCCCAAATGGCAACCTATTCCCTATATGGTACACTACTTTTGACCCGAGCCCATAGGGTTCTGGTTTAAAGTAGTGCACCAAGTAGGGCATAGGGTGCCATTTGGGACGTAGACCTAGTGTCAAAATCTCTTTATTTCAGGAATTGTATCCAAAACCCAATTGACTTACTGTCCATTCCCGTCTTGAACGTCCACTGCACTCTGGAGGTCAGCATTTCCAATCAGCAAACGCAAACACTCCGAATGACCGTTGGTAGCTAGAGGAGGATAAACAGAGAGGAAGAGGAGAGTGACCGTTGGTAGCTAGAGGAGGCTAAACAGAGAGGATATAAGAATGTGAGATGATTGACCGTTGGTAGCTAGAGGAGGCTAAACAGAGAGGATATGAGCTGATTGCTGGACGACTATTACCTTCACATGAACAGACAGATTTCTAGAACAGTGGTATTGGTAGATGACATCCTCATGATGTTAACACAGCAGATAATAAAACATTTTGGGGCTGAGGCCCTCGAAGCCTGTCAACTGCTAGCTGTGTACCTGGCTCTGGATAGAAGTCCCCTGTGCACTGATCTAGGATCAGCTTACCCTCCCCAGATCCTCAGCAATAATGACAAAAAATGACCTTAGATCAGTGTGTAGTGGGCATTTTCACACTATGCTATATAATATCCCTAGAGTGGACATTGGCGTCCTAGCAACATGACCAAACAAATGTCCATCTTGGTAAGGAAAACTTTTGAATTACAGAATCTCTAGGTCTTACGTGATATCCTATGCGTACCTGCAGCGTGGATGGGGGTCCTCTTCAGGGTGAAGTCTTTAACCAGGATGGAGGCTCCCTGGTTGATGAGGACGTCAACACACTCCACATGGCCTTTAAAGGCATTCAGGTCCAGAGGGGTGCGCCCCTGGCTGTTCCTCACGTCTAGATCCAGCAGAGACTGAACCAGGACCTCCATAGCATGGTGGTGGCCGTGGTACGCCTGAATGGAAACAAACACACAGTCTGAAGCAAAGTCCAGTGGTATGCCTGAACAGATATACACTCCTAATATAATCAATGTCCTATAGTAGACCAGTGGTATGCCTGAACAGATATACACTCCTAATATAATCAATGTCCTATAGTAGACCAGTGGTATGCCTGAACAGATATACACTCCTAATATAATCAATGTCCTATAGTAGACCAGTGGTATGCCAGAACAGATATACACTCCTAATATAATCAATGTCCTATAGTAGACCAGTGGTATGCCAGAACAGATATACACTCCTAATATAATCAATGTCCTATAGTAGACCAGTGGTATGCCAGAACAGATATACACTCCTAATATAATCAATGTCCTATAGTAGACCAGTGGTATGCCAGAACAGATATACACTCCTAATATAATCAATGTCCTATAGTAGACCAGTGGTATGCCAGAACAGATATACACTCTAATATAATCAATGTCCTATAGTAGACCAGTGGTATGCCAGAACAGATATACACTCCTAATATAATCAATGTCCTATAGTAGACCAGTGGTATGCCAGAACAGATATACACTCCTAATATAATCAATGTCCTATAGTAGACCAGTGGTATGCCAGAACAGATATACACTCCTAATATAATCAATGTCCTATAGTAGACCAGTGGTATGCCAGAACAGATATACACTCCTAATATAATCAATGTCCTATAGTAGACCAGTGGTGCGCCTGAACAGAAATACACTCCTAATATAATCAATGTCCTATAGTAGACCAGTGGTGCGCCTGAACAGATATACACTCCTAATATAATCAATGTCCTATAGTAGACCAGTGGTATGCCAGAACAGATATACACTCCTAATATAATCAATGTCCTATAGTAGACCAGTGGTATGCCAGAACAGATATACACTCCTAATATAATCAATGTCCTATAGTAGACCAGTGGTGCGCCTGAACAGAAATACACTCCTAATATAATCAATGTCCTATAGTAGACCAGTGGTATGCCTGAACAGATATACACTCTTAATATAATCAATGTCCTATAGTAGACCAGTGGTATGCCTGAACAGAAACAGTCCTAGACCTCTAAAGTAGACCAGTGTCTCTCAAATCGGGTGCCCATTTTTTCTCCCGCCCAGCATCAACATCGAAGGTCCCTGCCAAGCGTGAGATTTAGAAACAAACACACTACTACTCCTCTGTTGGAGGTTGATTAACTCAAATGGCAAAATAAGGAAATCATCCTCATCATCACCGTGTCAAAATATGCATGTATTTTACACTAATCAGGAACAGATAGGAACATGGTGTGTGAGTGTCTGGACAATCAACTTTTCGTGGAAAAACAACACCATGCCTGCATCCCAGATAGCACCCTATTTCCCATGTAGTGCAGTACTTTTGATCTGGGCCCATAAGGTTCTGGTCAAAAGTAGTGCACTAAATAGGGAATAGGGTGCCATTTGTCATGTGGCGAGACCCCTACAGGAGCAGGTAGGCTTTACTCACAGCTAAGTGTAGGGGGCTGATGGGAGCTCTGACATCAGAGTCGTTCAGGATGTCTGTCCCTGAGGTTTCCATTAGCTGGGGAAAGACAAGGACGGGCCAGTTTAGACTTGTAACATATTTACTTTGAAGGTTAGTCTAGTAGCATGTTTCATGTTGTAAATCTCAGTGACCAGCCCCTGCAGACATACTGGGGTGTTGCATTCGTATCTTAAACAAGCTAGTGTGAGGAAAAGTAACCAACTGGTACTTACCACATCTAAAGGTGTTTCACTTGCAATCTGGAAAAAGAACATCAAGAGTGACGATGCGGCCACGACAAACATGCAACCACACCTTAAAACCTACTGAATATCAACGTCTGTCCCAAATGGCACCCTATTCCCTATATAGTGCATTACTTTTGACCAGAGCCCTATGGGCCCTACATCCATTTGGGACGCAGACAAAATGGTCTGTGAATGCAGGGCGTCTAGTCCCCTGTGGTTCTGACTCACCAGCTCCAGACAGAGGCGGTGTCCGTACGCAGACGCGTAATGGACTGCGTTGTAGCCCTGATTGTCCCTGATCCCTGGGTTAGCGTCGTTTCGCAGCAAATATTCCAGACACCTAGAGGTCAGAGGTCAAGAGTTCACTAATCATTATACCAACATCAAGACAGACAGATAAGCAAGCAGAGACACTTTCCCAAAGGAGACGTGGCCAAGCTTTCACACTGCAGATTTAACACTAGTATGTATTCAAACACGGCCAACAACATACTCTAGACTACAGTGAAATGTGAAAGGTCATGGCACCACAACATACTCTCCAGACTACAGTGAAATGTGAAAGGTCATGGCACCACAACATACTCTCCAGACTACAGTGAAATGTGAAAGGTCATGGCACCACAACATACTCTCCAGACTACAGTGAAATGTGAAAGGTCATGGCACCACAACATACTCTCCAGACTACAGTGAAATGTGAAAGGTCATGGCACCACAACATACTCTCCAGACTACAGTGAAATGTGAAAGGTCATGGCACCACAACATACTCTCCAGACTACAGTGAAATGTGAAAGGTCATGGCACCACAACATACTCTCCAGACTACAGTGAAATGTGAAAGGTCATGGCACCACAACATACTCTCCAGACTACAGTGAAATGTGAAAGGTCATGGCACCACAACATACTCTCCAGACTACAGTGAAATGTGAAAGGTCATGGCACCACAACACACACAACAGTAAGAGAGGTGTGAGACGTACTTTCCGTCTGTGTCGGAGGCAGCAGCGTAGTGGAGCGGGGTGCAACCCCTTTTATCCAGATCGTTCACACTGGCCCCAGACCCCACCAAGGCAAACAGACACTGGTAGTTACAATTGGCTGCCGCATAATGCAGAGGACTCCTAGAAGAACGCACAGAAACCATTCAACATCAACAACTTATTGGAGCTGTAAAACATTTACATTTACGTCATTTAGCAGACACTCTTATCCAGTGCGACTTACAGGAGCAATTAGGGTTAAGTGCCTTGCTGCAGTGCACATAGACACATTTTTCACCTAGTCAGCTAGGGGATTTGAACCAGCAACCTTTCGGTTACTGACCCAACGCTCTTAACCGCTAGGCTACCTGCCGCCCAATATTTCCCATAATAATTCCTATATGCCCCTATACTATATTCCCCATTATCATAAAGATCACATATGAAAGTTATTTGATGCCACAGACAGACCTTCCGAAGCTGTCCTTTCTGTTGAAGTCTGCCCCTGTGTTGAGCAGCAGATTCAGACAGTCCAGGTTCCTGGTAACAAGATATCAAGTTCAGAAAGGCCCTCGTACATCTGAGCTATCAGGTGAATGGTAACAAGATATCAAGTTCAGAAAGGCTCTCGTACATCTGAGCTATCAGGTGGATGGTAACAAGATATCAAGTTCAGAAAGGCTCTCGTACATCTGAGCTATCAGGTGGATGGTAACAAGATATCAAGTTCAGAAAGGCCCTTTCACATCTGAGCTATCAGGTGGATGGTAACAATGAGAACCTTAAAGAAAAGAGAAACCCGTACACTGCTCTTGCTAGTATCACTGTTTTTATAATGCTAATAAAAGCAATAATAAAAAGTGATACTAGCAAGAGCAGTTTGCAGGTTTCTCTTCTCTTTCAAGAAGATATAAAGACAATTTAGACCAGAGCGCAAGTCAATACCACCATGGCATGGAACCACATTATACAGAAATTATACTGCACTAATGATCTATACGATTTTTTTATACTGCTAAACAATGTGAAATGTAAGAGTGTGAATATGTGTTTGTTCTTTCTGGTGGCTTTCCAGTTCATGAACTAAATATTCCTTGGTGTAAAGCCTGGACCAGTCCACTCACCCAACAGCTGCTGCAGCATGTAAACAGGTCCTTCCAAAGTCGTCAGGGGTGTCTATATCAAAGCCTGATGAGAGGAGCTTCCGACAGCAGTCAGAGAACCCACTGAGAGCAGACAGGTGGAGGCGGAACATCCCATGGACGCCTCGCCTGCAACACATTTTTACATTTTAGACTTTAAGCAGACACTCTTATCCAGAGCGACTTACAGTTGATTCAGCTAAGATTGGAAACAGCACCACATCACAGTCCTCATTAAACCCCACAGCAGATCAACACATCAGCATGCTGCAATGCCCTGTCTATCAACCCCCCACACACCACAATGTGTTGAGCATAGTCTCCAAGCGGGAATTCGGTCAATGACAGAATTGCAGATGCATGTTGCATTTTTGCTGGAAACTGTGTGTGTTCTCACTTGGCTGTGTCAGCTCCGTTCGTGATGAGTGTATTGATGAGTAACTCATGGCCGTAGCGAGCAGAGATGTGCAGAGGTGTGTTTCCATTCTTTTCTTCACAGTCGATCTCAGCACCTACAGAACACACACACACACACACACACAGACACACACAGACACACACAGACACACACACATACACACACACAGACACACACACACGTCAACCACTTGACCCTAGAGGCCTCATGAAGCTTCATGTTCAACCACATTGCAAGTAACATTGCTCTGTGCCAGTGAATCATGGTTTGAAGACAAAAGACAATGCTGAAGAGCCTACTGGTTCATATATATTCAGTTGAGAGCATTCACAGCGACTCACCATTCTGGATGATGGCTTGAGATCTGGAGAAGCGTCCGTGGATGGCCGTCATGTGGAGGGGGGGTCTTTCCATCTTTACTCTGCAGATAGAAAGACAAAGATGGTTCACACGGCAGTCTGTGCTGCTGACCACAGGCAAAATCAAACACGTATTGGAGGAGCGCTTGATGGCATTTAGTTTGCATTGTTAGGCCTATTCCATTGGTATTTGAATGTAGACCAGGGCCAAATACTAAGCCATGTGCTGCGTCAGTGTGTGCGTCCCAAATGGCACCCTATTTATAAGTACACTACTTTTTGAACCAAAGTAGTGTACTTATAAAGGGAACAGGGTGCCATTTGGGACACAGGCAGTGTCATCACGGCTCCTTGCTCTATGGGCCCCTGGTCAAAAGTAGTGCACTACATAGGGAATAGGGTGTTATTTAGTTCAGACACAGTGTTGGTCATCCGGTCTCCTCACCTTGATGTTGACGAGGGCCCCGTTGCCCACCAGCAGCTCCAGGCAGAGCGCCCCATGGCGCGAGGCGGCCGTGAAGTGGAGTGGGGCGAAACCCTTCTCGTACACCTGGTTCACGTTGGCGCCACACTCGATCAGCTCATTCACCACCACATCATGCCC
The DNA here is from genome assembly GCF_020615455.1 of Coregonus clupeaformis. Classification (NCBI taxonomy): domain Eukaryota; kingdom Metazoa; phylum Chordata; class Actinopteri; order Salmoniformes; family Salmonidae; genus Coregonus; species Coregonus clupeaformis. The sequence continues at coordinate 27,633 of NW_025537548.1, forward strand.
GTTGTAGCATGCCACGTGGAGGGGGGTGTTACCGTACCCATTGGGCTAATTTATCTGGAGGGAGCAAGGGAGGGAAAAGAGTGGAGAGAGAGAGAGAGGGGGGGGAGAACAAAACAATACATTCCTGATCAGGTCACTTGGTTCTGAAAACCCCCTGGTCCAACCCTCTCTCTTCATTACTTGGTTATGAAAACCCCTGGTCCAACCTCTCTCTCTTCATTACTTGGTTATGAAAACCCCCTGGTCCAACCTCTCTCTCTTCATTACTTGGTTATGAAAACCCCCTGGTCCAACCTCTCTCTCTTCATTACTTGGTTATGAAAACCCCCTGGTCCAACCTCTCTCTCTTCATTACTTGGTTATGAAAACCCCCTGGTCCAACCTCTCTCTCTTCATTACTTGGTTCTGAAAAACCCCTGGTCCAACCTCTCTCTCTTCATTACTTGGTTATGAAAACCCCCTGGTCCAACCTCTCTCTCTTCATTACTTGGTTCTGAAAAAACCCTGGTCCAACCTCTCTCTCTTCATTGCTTGGTTATGAAAACCCCCTGGTCCAACCTCTCTCTCTTCATTACTTGGTTCTGAAAACCCCCTGGTCCAACCTCTCTCTCTTCATTACTTGGTTCTGAAAACCCCCTGGTCCAACCTCTCTCTCTTCATTACTTGGTTATGAAAAACCCCTGGTCCAACCTCTCTCTCTTCATTACTTGGTTCTGAAAACCCCCTGGTCCAACCTCTCTCTCTTCATTACTTGGTTATGAAAACCCCTGGTCCAACCTCTCTCTCTTCATTACTTGGTTATGAAAACCCCCTGGTCCAACCTCTCTCTCTTCATTACTTGGTTATGAAAAACCCCCTGGTCCAACCTCTCTCTCTTCATTACTTGGTTCTGAAAAACCCCTGGTCCAACCTCTCTCTCTTCATTACTTGGTTATGAAAACCCCCTGGTCCAACCTCTCTCTCTTCATTACTTGGTTCTGAAAAACCCCTGGTCCAACCTCTCTCTCTTCATTACTTGGTTATGAAAACCCCCTGGTCCAACCTCTCTCTCTTCATTACTTGGTTCTGAAAACCCCCTGGTCCAACCTCTCTCTCTTCATTACTTGGTTATGAAAACCCCCTGGTCCAACCTCTCTCTCTTCATTACTTGGTTCTGAAACCCCCCTGGTCCAACCTCTCTCTCTTCATTACTTGGTTATGAAAACCCCCTGGTCCAACCTCTCTCTCTTCATCACTTGGTTATGAAAACCCCTTGGTCCAACCTCTCTCTCTTCATTACTAAGCTAGCTAGCTAACTCACCTCCTGGATTAGCTGGTGAGTTGCTAATAGCAACGGTTGCAACTAAAAACAATATCCTTTTAGCCAGCTACATTCGTTCGCAGCGACGCCGTTTTTCAAACAAAGTCAACACAGTAGCCATTGCTAGCCAGCCAACACTACCAGCAGGCTGTGGTAGCTAAATACAATATCTTTGTGCTAGCTACCCAACGTTTAATCGTTGCTGCGTTATGAAAGGTAAGCTTGGCTTCTTATATGGTGTTGAGTTAAGCTTAAACCATGTATTTAGATTGTAGGTAGGTATTGTAGTTTGGTATTATAGGTAGCTTACTCAGGTAGTTATTGAAGGTTATTGTAGGTAATTATTGTAGGTAAGGACTGTATTCGGCGGACTCCGGCGAAGCACGAGGCTAGCCTACCCACTACTTGGACCAACAAAGCTAGCTAGCTAGCTAGCGGGTAGCTACTGGTAACTCTTTGCAACTATGGTTAATTGTTTCCAATGTTATTTCATGGTTAAGAGTACCTGTGATTGAGCCAGCTAGCTGCTACCATTCAGCTGTTTTTCTAACCTCATCCGAGGCATTAACGTTAGGTGGTTGGTAGCTGCTGTACTTAATTATAGCTACTGATAACAGTCTGCTGTAGTTTACAACAATTCTAATTTCTAAAGTGGAAGTTGGGAGAGTTTTACTCGGGTGGTTCAGTGAAACAATTATAGTTTCTGAGGTGGAAGTTGGGAGAGGGAGGCCTGCTCTCTCCTTTCCCTGATGTTTAGTTCATTTCATCCCGATCTCCTCTGCATTATTGTAGCCATCTGCTGCAGCCTGTCAACTATGCCTCTGCCTATCCCTGTTCTCTCCTCTCCGCACAGGCTACACAAACGCCCCACACCGCGTGGCTGCTGCCTCTCTACCCTGGTGGTCCCTGCACGCACCACACACCTCAGGCAGCCTCTGGAACTGCCGTTCTGCCGCCAACAAGGCTGACTTCATCCCAGCCTATGCCACCCTCCAGTCCCTCGACTTCCTGGCACTGACGGAAACATGGATTACCACTGAAAACACTGCTACTCCTACTGCCCTCTCCTCGTCTGACCATGTGTTCTCGCATACCCCGAGAGCATCTGGTCAGAGGGGTGGTGGCACAGGAATCCTCATCTCTCCCAAGTGGTCATTCTCAATTTTTCCCCCTAACCCATCTGTCTATCTCCTCATTTGAATTCCACGCTGTCACAGTCACTAGCCCATTTAAGCTTAATATCCTTGTCATCTATCGCCCTCCAGGTTCCCTTGGAGAGTTCATCAATGAGCTTGACGCCTTGATAAGTTCCTTTCCTGAGGATGGCTCACCCTTCACAGTTTTGGGGGATTTCAACCTCCCCCACGTCTACATTTGACTCATTTCTCTCTGCCTCCTTCTTTCCACTCCTCTCCTCTTTTGACCTCACCCTCTCACCACCCCCCCACTCACAAGGCAGGCAATACGCTTGACTTCATCTTTACTAGATGTTGCTCTTCTACTAATCTCACTGCAACTCCCCTCCATGTCTCCGACCACTACTTTGTATCCTTTTTTCTCTCGCTCTCCTCCAACACTATTCACTCTGCCCCTACACAGATGGTAACGCGCCGCCGCAACCTTCGCTCTCTCTCTCCCACTACTCTCTCCTCTTCCATCCTATCATCTCTTCCCTCTGCTCAATCCTTCTCCCTCCAATCTCCTGATTCTGCCTCCTCAACCCTCCTCTCCTCCCTTTCTGCATCCTTTGACTCCCTGTGTCCCCTATCCTCCCGGCCGGCTCGGTCCTCCCCCCAGCTCTGTGGCTTGATGACTCATTGCGAGCTCACAGAACAGAGCTCCGGGCAGCTGAGCGGAAATGGAAGAAAACTAGACTCCCTGCCGACCTGGCATCTTTTCACTCCCTCCTCTCTACATTTTCTTCATCTGTTTCTGCTGCTAAGGCCACTTTCTACCACTCTAAATTCCAAGCATCTGCCTCTAACCCTAGGAAGCTCTTTGCCACATTCTCCTCACTGCTGAATCCCCCCCTCTCTGTGGATGACTTTGTCAACCACTTTGAAAAAAAAGGTTGACGACATCCGATCCTCGTTTGTTAAGTCTAATGACACTGCTGGTCCTGCTCACACTGCCCTACCCTATGCTTTGACTTCTTTCTCCCCTCTCTCTCCAGATAAAATCTTGCGACTAGTGACTGCAGGCCGCCCAACAACCTGCCCGCTTGACCCCATCCCCTCCTCTCTTCTCCAGACCATCTCCGGTGACCTTCTCCCCTACCTCACCTCGCTGATCAACTCATCCTTGACCGCTGGCCATGTCCCTTCCGTCTTCAAGAGAGCGAGAGTTGCACCCCTTCTCAAAAAACCAACACTCGATCCCACTGATGTCAACAACTACAGACCAGTATCCCTTCTTTCTTTTCTTTCCAAAACTATTGAGCGTGCCGTCTTTAGCCAACTCTCTTGCTATCTCTCTCAGAATGACCTTCTTGATCCAAACCAGTCAGGTTTCAGGACTGGTCATTCAACTGAGACTGCTCTTCTCTGTGTCACGGAGGCTCTCCGCACTGCTAAAGCTAACTCTCTCTCCTCTGCTCTTGTCCTTCTAGACCTGTCTGCTGCCTTTGATACAGTGAACCATCAGATCCT
>NW_025537549.1:0-31540 GCF_020615455.1 Coregonus clupeaformis
TATCATCTGTTACCACTACTATTAATGTTCTGCATATCATCTGTTACCACTACTATTAATGTTCTAATAATGTTCTGCATATCAGCTGCTACCACTACTACTAATGTTCTAATAATGTTCTACATGTCAGCTGCTACCACTACTACTAATGTTCTGCATGTCATCTGCTACCACTACTACTAATGTTCTGCATGTCATCTGTTACCACTACTACTAATGTTCTGCATGTCATCTGTTACCACTACTACTAATGTTCTAATAATGTTCTGCATCTCATCTGCTACCACTACTACTAATGTTCTAATAATGTTCTACATGTCATCTGCTACCACTACTACTAATGTTCTAATAATGTTCTACATGTCATCTGCTACCACTACTACTAATGTATTAATAATGTTCTGTATGTCATCTGCTACCACTACTACTAATGTTCTAATAATGTTCTACATGTCAACTGCTACCACTACTACTAAATGTCTGCATGTCATCTGTTACCACTACTACTAATGTTCTGCATGTCATCTGTTACCACTACTATAATGTTCTGCATGTCATCTGTTACCACTACTACTAATGTTCTAATAATGTTCTACATGTCAGCTGCTACCACTACTACTAATGTTCTAATGTTCTACATGCATCTGCTACCACTACTACTATGTTCTGCATGTCATCTGTTACCACTATTACTTATTTAAATTCTGCATGTCATCTGCTACCACTACTACTAATGTTCTGCATGTCATCTGCTACCACTACTACTAATGTTCTGCATGTCATCTGTTACCACTACTACTAATGTTCTGCATGTCATCTGCTACCACTACTACTAATGTTCTAATAATGTTCTACATGTCATCTGCTACCACTACTACTAATGTTCTAATAATGTTCTACATGTCAGCTGCTACTGTTGATGATCACAAGTTTACTGGAGAACGGAGACCAAGTAGAGACTTTCGGACAAGGTGGATAATTGTATAATATAAGGCAGTTTATTCAGAGGTAAAGATATCTGTAAATGCGGCAGGACCCGCTCGTCAACCTCGTAGGGAGATATCTGAGAGAGCGAGCCTAAACATTGTGTGCTGACATTTTATACAATAAAATAAAGTAGGTTGATTCTAGTAGTTCTGATCTTCTGATTGGTCCTGATGAGTTGGTCGAGGTCACTCCATTGCATTGGCTCTGATTCGGGTTCCTCTGTCTTCAGATGTTCAGCCCTAAGAGAAGGGGGTTTTTGTGTGTGCGTGTGCTTAACAATGATGAGTGTGTGTGTGTGTGTGTGTGTGTGTGTGTGTGTGTGTGTGTGTGTGTGTGTATGTGTGTGTATGTTTAACAATGATGATGTGTGTGTGTGTGCGTGTGTGTATGTGTGTGTGTGTGTGTGTGTATGTGTGTGTATGTTTAACAATGATGATGTGTGTGTGTGTGTGTGTGTGTATATGTGTGTGTGTGTGTGTGTGTGTGGATGTGTGTGTATGTTTAACAATGATGATGTGTGTGTGTGTGCGTGTGTGTATGTGTGTGTGTGTGTGTGTGTATGTGTGTGTATGTTTAACAATGATGATGTGTGTGTGTGTGTGTGTGTATATGAGTGTGTGTGTGGGGGTGTGTGTGTGTATGTCTCAGAGCAAGAAGTCGTGAGTTGGGAGAACTGAGAGACCTATGGCGTGGGTGTTGTCCATAGCCACCTGCTGATAAGGCCGACAAGATAGAAGTATTTGTGCATTGTATTAAATACAAAGGCCCAACACAAGATGGGTCATGCACAAGATTTTAGTCAGACCAAGCTATAACATTATATATTTACTACGACACTACCACTACTACTAATGTTCTAATAATGTTCTACATGTCAGCTGCTACCACTACTACTAATGTTCTAATAATGTTCTACATGTCAGCTGCTACCACTACTACTAATGTTCTGCATGTCATCTGCTACCACTACTACTAATGTTCTAATATTGTTCTGCATGTCATCTGTTACCACTACTACTAATGTTCTGCATGTCATCTGTTACCACTACTACTAATGTTCTAATAATGTTCTGCATGTCATCTGCTACCACTACTACTAATGTTCTAATAATGTTCTACATGTCAGCTGCTACCACTACTACTAATGTTCTAATATTGTTCTGCATGTCATCTGTTACCACTACTACTAATGTTCTGCATGTCATCTGTTACCACTACTACTAATGTTCTAATAATGTTCTGCATTTCAGCTGCTACCACTACTACTAATGTTCTGTATGTCATCCGCTACCACTACTACTAATGTTCTAATAAAGTTCTGTATGTCATCTGCTACTACTACTACTAATGTTCTGCATGTATCTACTACCACTACTACTAATGTTTGTATGTCATCTGTTACACTACTACTACTAATGTTCTACTAATGTTTGTATGTCATCTGCACTACTACTACTAATGTTCTGCATGTCATCTACTACCACTACTACTAATGTTCTGTATGTCATCTGTTACCACTACTACTAATGTTCTACTAATGTTCTGCATGTCATCTACTACCACTACTACTAATGTTCTGCATGTCATCTGATACCACTACTACTAATGTTCTAATAATGTTCTACATGTCATCTGTTACCACTACTACTAATGTTCTAATAATGTTCTGCATGTCATCTGCTACCACTACTACTAATGTTCTAATAATGTTCTGCATGTCATCTGTTACCACTACTAATAATGTTCTAATAATGTTCTGCATGTCATCTACTACCACTACTACTAATGTTCTGCATGTCATCTGTTACCACTACTACTAATGTTCTGCATGTCATCTACTACCACTACTACTAATGTTCTGCATGTCATCTGCTACCACTACTACTAATGTTCTAATAATGTTCTGCATGTCAGCTGCTACCACTACTACTAATGTTATAATAATGTTCTGCATGTCATCTGCTACCACTACTACTAATGTTCTAATAATGTTCTACATGTCAGCCGTTACCACTACTACTAATGTTCTAATAATGTTCTGCATGTCAGCTGTTACCACTACTACTAATGTTCTAATAATGTTCTGCATGTCAGCTGTTACCACTACTACTAATGTTCTAATAATGTTCTGCATGTCATCTGCTACCACTACTACTAATGTTCTGCATGTCATCTGTTACCACTACTACTAATGTTCTGCCTGTCATTTTCTACCACTACTACTAATGTTCTGCATGTCATCTGCTACCACTACTATTAATGTTCTAATAATGTTCTACATGTCAGCTGCTACCACTACTACTAATGTTCTAATATTGTTCTGCATGTCATCTGTTACCACTACTACTAATGTTCTGCATGTCATCTGTTACCACTACTACTAATGTTATAATAATGTTCTGCATGTCAGCTTCTACCACTACTACTACTGTTTTAATAATGTTCTACATGTCATCTGCTACCACTACTATTAATGTTCTAATAATGTTCTACATGTCATCTGCTACCACTACTACTAATGTTCTAATAATGTTCTACATGTCATCTGCTACCACTACTACTAATGTTCTAATAATGTTCTACATGTCATCTGCTACCACTACTACTAATGTTCTACTAATGTTCTGCATGTCATCTGCTACCACTACTACTAATGTTCTAATAATGTTCTACATGTCATCTGCTACCACTACTACTAATGTTCTAATAATGTTCTACATGTCATCTGCTACCACTACTACTAATGTTATAATAATGTTCTGCATGTCAGCTTCTACCACTACTACTACTGTTTTAATAATGTTCTACATGTCATCTGCTACCACTACTATTAATGTTCTAATAATGTTCTACATGTCATCTGCTACCACTACTACTAATGTTCTAATAATGTTCTACATGTCATCTGCTACCACTACTACTAATGTTCTAATAATGTTCTACATGTCATCTGCTACCACTACTACTAATGTTCTACTAATGTTCTGCATGTCAGCTGTTACCACTACTACTAATGTTCTGCATGTCATCTGTTACCACTACTACTAATGTTCTGCATGTCATCTGTTACCACTACTACTAATGTTCTAATAATGTTCTGCATTTCAGCTGCTACCACTACTACTAATGTTCTAATAATGTTCTGCATGTCATCTGTTACCACTACTACTAATGTTCTGCATGTCATCTGTTACCACTACTACTAATGTTCTAATAATGTTCTGCATTTCAGCTGTTACCACTACTACTAATGTTCTAATAATGTTCTGCATTTCAGCTGTTACCACTACTACTAATGTTCTACATGTCATCTGTTACCACTACTACTAATGTTCTAATAATGTTCTACATGTCATCTGTTACCACTACTACTAATGTTCTAATAATGTTCTATATGTCAGCGCACCACTTACTACTAATGTTCTGATAATGTTCTGCATGTCATCTGTTACCACTACTATTAATGTTCTAAAATGTTCTGCATGTCAGCTGCTACCACTACTACTAATGTTCTGCATGTCATCTGTTACCACTACTACTAATGTTCTGCATGTCATCTGTTACCACTACTATTAATGTTCTAATAATGTTCTGCATTTCAGCTGTTACCACTACTACTAATGTTCTACATGTCATCTGTTACCACTACTACTAATGTTCTAATAATGTTCTACATGTCATCTGTTACCACTACTACTAATGTTCTAATAATGTTCTACATGTCAGCTGCTACCACTACTACTAATGTTCTGATAATGTTCTGCATGTCATCTGTTACCACTACTATTAATGTTCTAAAAATGTTCTGCATGTCAGCTGCTACCACTACTACTAATGTTCTGCATGTCATCTGTTACCACTACTACTAATGTTCTACATGTCATCTGTTACCACTACTACTAATGTTCTAATAATGTTCTACATGTCATCTGTTACCACTACTACTAATGTTCTAATAATGTTCTACATGTCAGCTGCTACCACTACTATTAATGTTCTAATAATGTTCTGCATGTCATCTGTTACTACTACTACTAATGTTCTGCATGTCATCTGCTACTACTACTACTAATGTTCTAATAATGTTCTGCATGTCATCTGCTACCACTACTACTAATGTTCTAATAATGTTCTACATGTCATCTGCTACCACTACTACTAATGTTCTGCATGTCATCTGCTACTACTACTACTAATGTTCTAATAATGTTCTGCTGTCATCTGCTACCACTACTACTAATGTTCTAATAATGTTCTGCATGTCATCTGTTACCACTACTACTAATGTTCTAATAATGTTCTGCATGTCATCTGTTACCACTACTACTAATGTTCTAATAATGTTCTGCATGTCATCTGTTACTACTACTACTAATGTTCTGCATGTCATCTGTTACCACTACTACTAATGTTCTGCATGTCATCTGCTACCACTACTACTAATGTTCTGCATGTCATCTGTTACTACTACTACTAATGTTCTGCATGTCATCTGTTACCACTACGACTAATGTTCTAATAATGTTCTGCATGTCATCTGTTACCACTACTACTAATGTTCTAATAATGTTCTGCATGTCATCTGTTACCACTACTACTAATGTTCTAATAATGTTCTGCATGTCATCTGCTACCACTACTACTAATGTTCTAATAATGCTCTGCATGTCATCTGTTACCACTACTACTAATGTTCTAATAATGTTCTGCATGTCATCTGTTACCACTACTACTAATGTTCTAATAATGTTCTGCATGTCATCTGCTACCACTACTACTAATGTTCTAATAATGTTCTACATGTCAGCTGCTACCACTACTACTAATGTTCTAATAATGTTCTGCATGTCATCTGTTACCACTACTACTAATGTTCTAATAATGTTCTGCATGTCATCTGCTACCACTACTACTAATGTTTTAATAATGTTCTGCATGTCATATGTTACCACTACTATTAATGTTCTAAAAATTTTCTGCATGTCATCTGCTACCACTACTAATAATGTTCTAATAATGTTCTACATGTCAGCTGCTACCACTACTACTAATGTTCTAATAATGTTCTGCATGTCATCTGTTACCACTACTACTAATGTTCTAATAATGTTCTGCATGTCAGCTGTTACCACTACTACTAATGTTCTGCATGTCATCTGTTACCACTACTACTCATGTTCTGCATGTCATCTGTTACCACTACTAATAATGTTCTGCATGTCATCTGCTACCACTACTACTAATGTTCTGCATGTCATCTGTTACCACTACTACTAATGTTCTGCATGTCATCTGTTACCACTACTAATAATGTTCTGCATGTCATCTGCTACCACTACTAATAATGTTCTGCATATCATCTGTTACCACTACTAATAATGTTCTAATAATGTTCTACATGTCAGCTGCTACCACTACTACTAATGTTCTAATAATGTTCTGCATGTCATCTGTTACTACTACTACTAATGTTCTGCATGTCATCTGTTACCAATACTACTAATGTTCTAATAATGTTCTGCATGTCATCTGTTACCACTACTACTAATGTTCTAATAATGTTCTGCATGTCAGCTGTTACCACTACTACTAATGTTCTGCATGTCATCTGTTACCACTACTACTAATGTTCTACTAATGTTCTGCATGTCATCTGTTACCACTACTACTAATGTTCTAATAATGTTCTACATGTCAGCTGCTACCACTACTACTAATGTTCTAATATTGTTCTGCATGTCATCTGTTACCACTACTACTAATGTTCTACATGTCATCTGTTACCACTACGACTAATGTTCTAATATTGTTCTGCATGTCATCTGTTACCACTACTACTAATGTTCTACATGTCATCTGCTACCACTACTACTAATGTTCTAATAATGTTCTGCCTGTCATCTGCTACCACTACTACTAATGTTCTGCATGTCATCTGCTACCACTACTACTAATGTTCTGCATGTCATCTGTTACCACTACTACTAATGTTCTGCATGTCATCTGCTACCACTACTACTAATGTTCTAAAAATGTTCTGCATGTCATCTGTTACCACTACTACTAATGTTCTGCATGCCATCTGTTACCACTACTATTAATGTTCTAATAATGTTCTGCATGTCAGCTGCTACCACTACTACTAATGTTCTAATAATGTTCTGCATGTCATCTGTTACCACTACTACTAATGTTCTGCATGTCATCTGTTACCACTACTAATGTTCTAATAATGTTCTGCATGTCATCTGCTACCACTACTACTAATGTTCTAATAATGTTCTACATGTCATCTGCTACCACTACTACTAATGTTCTAATAATGTTCTGCATGTCAGCTGTTACCACTACTACTAATGTTCTAATAATGTTCTGCATTACAGCTGATACCACTACTACTAATGTTCTAATAATGTTCTACATGTCAGCTGCTACCACTACTACTAATGTTCTAATATTGTTCTGCATGTCATCTGTTACCACTACTACTAATGTTCTGCATGTCATCTGTTACCACTACTACTAATGTTCTAATAATGTTCTGCATGTCATCTGATACCACTACTACTAATGTTCTAATAATGTTCTGCATGTCAGCTGCTACCACTACTACTAATGTTCTGCATGTCATCTGTTACCACTACTACTAATGTTCTAATATTGTTCTGCATGTCATCTGTTACCACTACTACTAATGTTCTGCATGTCATCTGTTACCACTACTACTAATGTTCTAATAATGTTCTGCATGTCATCTGCTACCACTACTGCTAATGTTCTGCATGTCATCTGCTACCACTACTACTAATGTTCTGCATGTCATCTGTTACCACTACTACTAATGTTCTGCATGTCATCTGCTACCACTACTACTAATGTTCTGCATGTCATCTGTTACCACTACTACTAATGTTCTGCATGTCATCTGTTACCACTACTACTAATGTTATAATAATGTTCTACATGTCAGCTGCTACCACTACTACTAATGTTCTGATAATGTTCTGCATGTCATCTGCTACCACTACTACTAATGTTCTGCAAATCATCTGTTACCACTACTACTAATGTTCTAATAATGTTCTGCATGTCATCTGCTACCACTACTACTAATGTTCTAATAATGTTCTACATGTCATCTGCTACCACTACTACTAATGTTATAATAATGTTCTGCATGTCATCTGTTACCACTACTACTAATGTTATAATAATGTTCTGCATGTCATCTGCTACCACTACTACTAATGTTCTAATAATGTTCTACATGTCATCTGCTACCACTACTACTAATGTTATAATAATGTTCTGCATGTCATCTGTTACCACTACTACTAATGTTCTAATAATGTTCCGCATGTCAACTGCTACCACTACTACTAATGTTCTAATAATGTTCTGACATGTCAGCTGCTACCACTACTACTAATGTTCTAATAATGTTCTGCATGTCATCTGTTACCACTTCTACTAATGTTCTGCATGTCATCTGTTACCACTACTATTAATGTTCTAATAATGTTCTACATGTCAGCTGCTACCACTACTACTAATGTTATAATAATGTTCTGCATGTCATCTGCTACCGCTACTACTAATGTTCTAATAATGTTCTACATGTCAGCTGTTACCACTACTACTAATGTTCTAATAATGTTCTGCATGTCATCTGTTACCACTACTACTAATGTTCTGCATGTCATCTGTTACCACTACTATTAATGTTCTAATAATGTTCTACATGTCAGCTGCTACCACTACTACTAATGTTATAATAATGTTCTGCATGTCATCTGCTACCACTACTACTAATGTTCTAATAATGTTCTGCATGTCAGCTGCTACCACTACTACTAATGTTCTAATAATGTTCCGCATGTCATCTTTTACCACTACTACTAATGTTCTGAATGTCATCTGTTACCACTACTATTAATGTTCTAATAATGTTCTGCATGTCATCTGTTACCACTACTACTAATGTTCTGAATGTCATCTGTTACCACTACTATTAATGTTCTAATAATGTTCTGCATGTCATCTGTTACCACTACTACTAATGTACTAATAATGTTCTACGTGTCATCTGCTACCACTACTACTAATGTTCTACATGTCATCTGCTACCACTACTACTAATGTTCTAATAATGTTCTACATGTCAACTGTTACCACTACTATTAATGTTCTAATAATGTTCTGCATGTCAGCTGCTACCACTACTACTAATGTTCTAATAATGTTCTACATGTCATCTGTTACCACTACTATTAATGTTCTAATAATGTTCTGCATGTCAGCTGCTACCACTACTACTAATGTTATAATAATGTTCTGCATGTCATCTGCTACCACTACTACTAATGTTCTAATAATGTTCTGCATGTCAGCTGTTACCACTACTACTAATGTTCTAATAATGTTCTGCATATCATCTGCTACCACTACTACTAATGTTCTAATATTGTTCTTTATGTCATCTGTTACCAATACTACTAATGTTCTGCATGTCATCTGTTACCACTACTACTAATGTTCTAATAATGTTCTGCATGTCAGCTGCTACCACTACTACTAATGTTCTAATAATGTTCTACATGTCATCTGTTACCACTACTACTAATGTTCTAATAATGTTCTACATGTCATCTGTTACCACTACTACTAATGTTCTAATAATGTTCTGCATGTCATCTGCTACCACTACTACTAATGTTCTAATAATGTTCTGCATGTCATCTGTTACCACTACTATTAATGTTCTAATAATGTTCTGCATGTCATCTGTTACCACTACTACTAATGTTCTGCATGTCATCTGTTACCACTACTACTAATGTTCTAATAATGTTCTGCATGTCAGCTGCTACCACTACTACTAATGTTCTAATAATGTTCTACATGTCAGCTGCTACCACTACTACTAATGTTCTAATATTGTTCTGCATGTCATCTGTTACCACTGCTACTAATGTTCTGCATGTCATCTGTTACCACTACTATTAATGTTCTAATAATGTTCTACATGTCAGCTGCTACCACTACTACTAATGTTATAATAATGTTCTGCATGTCATCTGCTACTACTACTACTAATGTTCTAATATTGTTCTGCATGTCATCTGTTACCACTACTACTAATGTTCTGCATGTCATCTGTTACCACTACTACTAATGTTCTAATAATGTTCTGCATGTCATCTGCTACCACTACTGCTAATGTTCTGCATGTCATCTGCTACCACTACTACTAATGTTCTGCATGTCATCTGTTACCACTACTACTAATGTTCTGCATGTCATCTGCTACCACTACTACTAATGTTCTGCATGTCATCTGTTACCACTACTACTAATGTTCTGCATGTCATCTGTTACCACTACTACTAATGTTCTAATAATGTTCTGCATGTCAGCTGTTACCACTACTACTAATGTTCTAATAATGTTCTACATGTCATCTGTTACCACTACTACTAATGTTCTAATAATGTTCTGCATGTCATCTGCTACCACTACTGCTAATGTTCTGCATGTCATCTGCTACCACTACTACTAATGTTCTGCATGTCATCTGTTACCACTACTACTAATGTTCTGCATGTCATCTGCTACCACTACTACTAATGTTCTGCATGTCATCTGTTACCACTACTACTAATGTTCTGCATGTCATCTGTTACCACTACTACTAATGTTCTAATAATGTTCTGCATGTCATCTGTTACCACTACTACTAATGTTCTAATAATGTTCTGCATGTCATCTGCTACCACTACTACTAATGTTATAATAATGTTCTACATGTCAGCTGCTACCACTACTACTAATGTTCTGATAATGTTCTGCATGTCATCTGCTACCACTACTACTAATGTTCTGCAAATCATCTGTTACCACTACTACTAATGTTCTAATAATGTTCTGCATGTCATCTGCTACCACTACTACTAATGTTCTAATAATGTTCTACATGTCATCTGCTACCACTACTACTAATGTTATAATAATGTTCTGCATGTCATCTGTTACCACTACTACTAATGTTCTAATAATGTTCCGCATGTCAACTGCTACCACTACTACTAATGTTCTAATAATGTTCTACATGTCAGCTGCTACCACTACTACTAATGTTCTAATAATGTTCTGCATGTCATCTGTTACCACTTCTACTAATGTTCTGCATGTCATCTGTTACCACTACTATTAATGTTCTAATAATGTTCTACATGTCAGCTGCTACCACTACTACTAATGTTATAATAATGTTCTGCATGTCATCTGCTACCACTACTACTAATGTTCTAATAATGTTCTGCATGTCATCTGCTACCACTACTACTAATGTTCTAATAATGTTCTGCATGTCAGCTGCTACCACTACTACTAATGTTCTAATAATGTTCCGCATGTCATCTTTTACCACTACTACTAATGTTCTGAATGTCATCTGTTACCACTACTATTAATGTTCTAATAATGTTCTGCATGTCATCTGTTACCACTACTACTAATGTTCTGAATGTCATCTGTTACCACTACTATTAATGTTCTAATAATGTTCTGCATGTCATCTGTTACCACTACTACTAATGTACTAATAATGTCTCTGCGGTGTCATCTGCTACCACTACTACTAATGTTCTACATGTCATCTGCTACCACTACTACTAATGTTCTAATAATGTTCTACATGTCATCTGTTACCACTACTATTAATGTTCTAATAATGTTCTGCATGTCAGCTGTTACCACTACTACTAATGTTCTAATAATGTTCTGCATGTCAGCTGCTACCACTACTACTAATGTTATAATAATGTTCTGCATGTCATCTGCTACCACTACTACTAATGTTCTAATAATGTTCTGCATGTCAGCTGTTACCACTACTACTAATGTTCTAATAATGTTCTTTATGTCATCTGCTACCACTACTACTAATGTTCTAATATTGTTCTTTATGTCATCTGTTACCAATACTACTAATGTTCTGCATGTCATCTGTTACCACTACTACTAATGTTCTAATAATGTTCTTTATGTCATCTGTTACCAATACTACTAATGTTCTGCATGTCATCTGTTACCACTACTACTAATGTTCTAATAATGTTCTGCATGTCAGCTGCTACCACTACTACTAATGTTCTAATAATGTTCTACATGTCATCTGTTACCACTACTACTAATGTTCTAATAATGTTCTACATGTCATCTGTTACCACTACTACTAATGTTCTAATAATGTTCTGCATGTCATCTGCTACCACTACTACTAATGTTCTAATAATGTTCTGCATGTCATCTGTTACCACTACTATTAATGTTCTAATAATGTTCTGCATGTCATCTGTTACCACTACTACTAATGTTCTAATAATGTTCTGCATGTCAGCTGCTACCACTACTACTAATGTTCTAATAATGTTCTACATGTCAGCTGCTACCACTACTACTAATGTTCTAATATTGTTCTGCATGTCATCTGTTACCACTGCTACTAATGTTCTACATGTCATCTGTTACCACTACTACTAATGTTCTAATAATGTTCTGCATGTCATCTGCTACCACTACTACTAATGTTCTGCATGTCATCTGCTACCACTACTACTAATGTTCTGCATGTCATCTGTTACCACTACTACTAATGTTCTGCATGTCATCTGCTACCACTACTACTAATGTTCTAATAATGTTCTGCATGTCATCTGTTACCACTACTACTAATGTTCTGCATGTCATCTGCTACCACTACTACTAATGTTCTAATAATGTTCTGCATGTCATCTGTTACTACTACTACTAATGTTCTGCATGTCATCTGTTACCACTACTACTAATGTTCTAATAATGTTCTGCATGTCATCTGCTACCACTACTACTAATGTTCTAATATTGTTCTTCATGTCATCTGTTACCACTACTACTAATGTTCTGCATGTCATCTGCTACCACTACTACTAATGTTCTAATAATGTTCTGCATGTCATCTGTTACTACTACTACTAATGTTCTGCATGTAATCTGTTACCACTACTACTAATGTTCTAATAATGTTCTACATGTCATCTGTTACCACTACTACTAATGTTCTAATAATGTTCTACATGTCATCTGCTACCACTACTACTAATGTTCTAATAATGTTCTGCATGTCATCTGTTACCACTACTACTAATGTTCTAATAATGTTCTACATGTCGTCTGCTACAACTACTACTAATGTTCTAATAATGTTCTACATGTCATCTGCTACCACTACTACTAATGTTCTAATAATGTTCTACATGTCGTCTGCTACCACTACCACTAATGTTCTAATAATGTTCTACATGTCATCTGCTACCACTACTACTAATGTTCTACTAATGTTCTGCATGTCATCTGCTACCACTACTACTAATGTTCTACTGATGTTCTGCATGTCATCTGCTACCACTACTACTAATGTTCTAATAATGTTCTGCATGTCATTTGCTACCACTACTACTAATGTTCTACTAATGTTCTGCATGTCATTTGCTACCACTACTACTAATGTTCTAATAATGTTCTGCATGTCAGCTGTTACCACTACTACTAATGTTCTAATAATGTTCTGCATGTCATCTGCTACCACTACTACTAATGTTCTACTATTGTTCTGCATGTCATCTGCTACCATTACTACTAATGTTCTAATAATGTTCTGCATGTCATCTGTTACCACTTCTACTAATGTTCTGCATGTCATCTGTTACCACTACTATTAATGTTCTAATAATGTTCTACATGTCAGCTGCTACCACTACTACTAATGTTATAATAATGTTCTGCATGTCATCTGCTACCACTACTACTAATGTTCTAATAATGTTCTACATGTCAGCTGTTACCACTACTACTAATGTTCTAATAATGTTCTGCATGTCATCTGTTACCACTACTACTAATGTTCTGCATGTCATCTGTTACCACTACTATTAATGTTCTAATAATGTTCTACATGTCAGCTGCTACCACTACTACTAATGTTATAATAATGTTCTGCATGTCATCTGCTACCACTACTACTAATGTTCTAATAATGTTCTGCATGTCAGCTGCTACCACTACTACTAATGTTCTAATAATGTTCCGCATGTCATCTTTTACCACTACTACTAATGTTCTGAATGTCATCTGTTACCACTACTATTAATGTTCTAATAATGTTCTGCATGTCATCTGTTACCACTACTACTAATGTTCTGAATGTCATCTGTTACCACTACTATTAATGTTCTAATAATGTTCTGCATGTCATCTGTTACCACTACTACTAATGTACTAATAATGTTCTACGTGTCATCTGCTACCACTACTACTAATGTTCTACATGTCATCTGCTACCACTACTACTAATGTTCTAATAATGTTCTACATGTCATCTGTTACCACTACTATTAATGTTCTAATAATGTTCTGCATGTCAGCTGTTACCACTACTACTAATGTTCTAATAATGTTCTGCATGTCAGCTGCTACCACTACTACTAATGTTATAATAATGTTCTGCATGTCATCTGCTACCACTACTACTAATGTTCTAATAATGTTCTGCATGTCAGCTGTTACCACTACTACTAATGTTCTAATAATGTTCTGCATATCATCTGCTACCACTACTACTAATGTTCTAATATTGTTCTTTATGTCATCTGTTACCAATACTACTAATGTTCTGCATGTCATCTGTTACCACTACTACTAATGTTCTAATAATGTTCTGCATGTCAGCTGCTACCACTACTACTAATGTTCTAATAATGTTCTACATGTCATCTGTTACCACTACTACTAATGTTCTAATAATGTTCTACATGTCATCTGTTACCACTACTACTAATGTTCTAATAATGTTCTGCATGTCATCTGCTACCACTACTACTAATGTTCTAATAATGTTCTGCATGTCATCTGTTACCACTACTATTAATGTTCTAATAATGTTCTGCATGTCATCTGTTACCACTACTACTAATGTTCTGCATGTCATCTGTTACCACTACTACTAATGTTCTAATAATGTTCTGCATGTCAGCTGCTACCACTACTACTAATGTTCTAATAATGTTCTACATGTCAGCTGCTACCACTACTACTAATGTTCTAATATTGTTCTGCATGTCATCTGTTACCACTGCTACTAATGTTCTACATGTCATCTGTTACCACTACTACTAATGTTCTAATAATGTTCTGCATGTCATCTGCTACCACTACTACTAATGTTCTGCATGTCATCTGCCTACCACTACACTAATGTTCTGATGTCATCTGTTACCACTACTACTAATGTTCTGCATGTCATCTGCTACCACTACTACTAATGTTCTAATAATGTTCTGCATGTCATCTGTTACCACTACTACTAATGTTCTGCATGTCATCTGCTACCACTACTACTAATGTTCTAATAATGTTCTGCATGTCATCTGTTACTACTACTACTAATGTTCTGCATGTCATCTGTTACCACTACTACTAATGTTCTAATAATGTTCTGCATGTCATCTGCTACCACTACTACTAATGTTCTAATATTGTTCTTCATGTCATCTGTTACCACTACTACTAATGTTCTGCATGTCATCTGCTACCACTACTACTAATGTTCTAATAATGTTCTGCATGTCATCTGTTACTCACTACTACTAATGTTCTGCATGTAATCTGTTACCACTACTACTAATGTTCTAATAATGTTCTGCATGTCATCTGTTACCACTACTACTAATGTTCTAATAATGTTCTCCATGTCATCTGCTACCACTACTACTAATGTTTCTAATAATGTTCTGCATGTCATCTGTTACCACTACTACTAATGTTCTAATAATGTTCCATATGTCGTCTGCTACAACTACTACTAATGTTCTAATAATGTTCTACATGTCATCTGCTACCACTACTACTAATGTTCTAATAATGTTCTACATGTCGTCTGCTACCACTACCACTAATGTTCTAATAATGTTCTACATGTCATCTGCTACCACTACTACTAATGTTCTACTAATGTTCTGCATGTCATCTGCTACCACTACTACTAATGTTCTACTGATGTTCTGCATGTCATCTGCTACCACTACTACTAATGTTCTAATAATGTTCTGCATGTCATTTGCTACCACTACTACTAATGTTCTACTAATGTTCTGCATGTCATTTGCTACCACTACTACTAATGTTCTACTAATGTTCTGCATGTCATCTGTTACCACTACTACTAATGTTTTAATAATGTTCTGCATGTCAGCTGTTACCACTACTACTAATGTTCTAATAATGTTCTGCATGTCATCTGCTACCACTACTACTAATGTTCTACTATTGTTCTGCATGTCATCTGCTACCATTACTACTAATATTCTAATAATGTTCTGCATGTCATCTGCTACCACTACTACTAATGTTCTGCATGTCATCTGTTACCACTACTACTAATGTTCTAATAATGTTCTACATGTCATCTGCTACCAATACTACTAATGTTCTAATAATGTTCTGCATGTCATCTGTTACCACTACTACTAATGTTCTAATAATGTTCTACATGTCTTCTGCTACCACTACTACTAATGTTCTAATAATGTTCTACATGTCACCTGCTACCACTACTACTAATGTTCTAATAATGTTCTACATGTCAGCTGTTACCACTACTACTAATGTTCTGCATGTCATCTGCTACCACTACTACTAATGTTCTGCATGTCATCTGCTACCACCACTACTAATGTTCTGCATGTCATCTGCTACCACTACTACTAATGTTCTACATGTCATCTGCTACCACTACTACTAATGTTCTGCATGTCAGCTGCTACCACTACTAATAATGTTCTGCATGTCATCTGTTACCACTACTACTAATGTTCTAATAATGTTCTTCATGTCAGCTGCTACCACTACTACTAATGTTCTAATAATGTTCTACATGTCAGCTGCTACCACTACTACTAATGTTCTAATAATGTTCTTCATGTCATCTGTTACCACTACTACTAATGTTCTAATAATGTTCTACATGTCATCTGTTACCACTACTACTTATGTTCTAATAATGTTCTACATGTCAGCTGCTACCACTACTACTAATGTTCTAATAATGTTCTGCATGTCATCTGCTACCACTACTACTAATGTTCTAATAATGTTCTGCATGTCATCTGCTACCACTACTACTAATGTTCTAATAATGTTCTACATGTCAGCTGCTACCACTACTACTAATGTTCTAATAATGTTCTGCATGTCATCTGTTACCACTACTACTAATGTTCTAATAATGTTCTACATGTCATCTGTTACCACTACTACTAATGTTCTAATAATGTTCTACATGTCATCTGCTACCACTACTACTAATGTTCTAATAATGTTCTACATGTCATCTGTTACCACTACTACTAATGTTCTAATAATGTTCTACATGTCAGCTGCTACCACTACTACTAATGTTCTAATAATGTTCTGTATGTCATCTGCTACCACTACTACTAATGTTGTAATAATGTTCTACATGTCATCTGTTACCACTACTACTAATGTTCTAATAATGTTCTACATGTCAGCTGCTACCACTACTACTAATGTTCTAATAATGTTCTACATGTCATCTGTTACCACTACTACTAATGTTCTGCATGTCATCTGCTACCACTACTACTAATGTTCTAATAATGTTCTACATGTCATCTGCTACCACTACTACTAATGTTCTGCATGTCATCTGTTACCACTACTACTAATGTTCTAATAATGTTCTACGTATCTGCTACCACTACTAATGTTCTGCATGTCATCTGTACCACTACTACTAATGTTCTAATAATGTTCTACATGTCATCTGTTACCACTACTACTAATGTTCTAATAATGTTCTACATGTCATCTGCTACCACTACTACTAATGTTCTGCATGTCATCTGTTACCACTACTACTAATGTTCTGCATGTCATCTGTTACCACTTACTACTAATGTTCTAATAATGTTCTGCATGTCATCTGTTACTACTACTACTAATGTTCTAATAATGTTCTACATGTCATCTGCTACCACTACTACTAATGTTCTGCATGTCATCTGTTACCACTACTACTAATGTTCTGCATGTCATCTGTTACCACTACTACTAATGTTCTAATAATGTTCTGCATGTCATCTGTTACTACTACTACTAATGTTCTAATAATGTTCTACATGTCATCTGCTACCACTACTACTAATGTTCTGCATGTCATCTGTTACCACTACTACTAATGTTCTAGTAATGTTCTACATGTCATCTGCTACCACTACTACTAATGTTCTAATAATGTTCTGCATGTCATCTGTTACCACTACTACTAATGTTCTGCATGTCATCTGTTACTACTACTACTAATGTTCTGCATGTCATCTGCTACCACTACTACTAATGATCTAATAATGTTCTGCATGTCATCTGTTACTACTACTACTAATGTTCTACATGTCATCTGTTACCACAACTACTAATGTTCTAATAATGTTCTGCATGTCATCTGTTACTACTACTACTAATGTTCTACTAATGTTCTGCATGTCATCTGCTACCACTACTACTAATGTTCTACTAATGTTCTGCATGTCATCTGCTACCACTACTACTAATGTTCTGCATGTCATCTGCTACCACTACTACTAATGTTCTACTAATGTTCTGCATGTCATCTGCTACCACTACTACTAATGTTCTAATAATGTTCTGCATGTCATCTGCTACCACTACTACTAATGTTCTAATAATGTTCTACATGTCATCTGTTACCACTACTACTAATGTTCTAATAATGTTCTGCATGTCATCTGCTACCACTACTACTAATGTTCTAATAATGTTCTACATGTCATCTGCTACCACTACTACTAATGTTCTAATAATGTTCTGCATGTCATCTGTTACCACTACTACTAATGTTCTAATAATGTTCTGCATGTCATCTGCTACCACTACTACTAATGTTCTACTATTGTTCTGCATGTCATCTGCTACCACTACTACTAATGTTCTGATAATGTTCTGCATGTCATCTGCTACCACTACTACTAATGTTCTACTATTGTTCTGCATGTCATCTGCTACCATTACTACTAATGTTCTAATAATGTTCTGCATGTCATCTGCTACCACTACTACTAATGTTCTGCATGTCATCTGTTACCACTACTACTAATGTTCTAAAATGTTCTACATGTCACGCTACCAATACTACTAATGTTCTAATAATGTTCTGCATGCATGAATACTACTAAGCTGATGCACTGTTAATACTACTAAAATACTACTAATGTTCTAATAATGTTTGCATGTCATCTGTTACCACTACTACTAATGTTCTAATGTTCTACATGTCATCTGCTACCACTACTACTAATGTTCTAATAATGTTCTGCATGTCATCTGTTACCACTACACTAATGTTCTATGTCATCTGTTACCACTACTACTAATGTTCTAATAATGTTCTGCATGTCATCTGCTACCACTACTACTAATGTTCTAATAATGTTCTACATGTCACCTGCTACCACTACTACTAATGTTCTAATAATGTTCTACATGTCAGCTGTTACCACTACTACTAATGTTCTGCATGTCATCTGCTACCACTACTACTAATGTTCTGCATGTCATCTGCTACCACCACTACTAATGTTCTGCATGTCATCTGCTACCACTACTACTAATGTTCTACATGTCATCTGCTACCACTACTACTAATGTTCTGCATGTCATCTGTTACCACTACTACTAATGTTCTAATAATGTTCTACATGTCATCTGCTACCAATACTACTAATGTTCTAATAATGTTCTGCATGTCATCTGTTACCACTACTACTAATGTTCTAATAATGTTCTACATGTCAGCTGCTACCACTACTACTAATGTTCTAATATTGTTCTGCATGTCATCTGTTACCACTGCTACTAATGTTCTACATGTCATCTGTTACCACTACTACTAATGTTCTAATAATGTTCTGCATGTCATCTGCTACCACTACTACTAATGTTCTGCATGTCATCTGCTACCACTACTACTAATGTTCTGCATGTCATCTGTTACCACTACTACTAATGTTCTGCATGTCATCTGCTACCACTACTACTAATGTTCTAATAATGTTCTGCATGTCATCTGTTACTACTACTACTAATGTTCTGCATGTCATCTGTTACCACTACTACTAATGTTCTAATAATGTTCTGCATGTCATCTGCTACCACTACTACTAATGTTCTAATATTGTTCTTCATGTCATCTGTTACCACTACTACTAATGTTCTGCATGTCATCTGCTACCACTACTACTAATGTTCTAATAATGTTCTACATGTCATCTGCTACCACTACTACTAATGTTCTAATAATGTTCTACATGTCATCTGCTACCACTACTACTAATGTTCTAATAATGTTCTACATGTCATCTGCTACCACTACTACTAATGTTCTAATAATGTTCTACATGTCATCTGCTACCACTACTACTAATGTTCTAATAATGTTCTACATGTCGTCTGCTACCACTACCACTAATGTTCTAATAATGTTCTACATGTCATCTGCTACCACTACTACTAATGTTCTACTAATGTTCTGCATGTCATCTGCTACCACTACTACTAATGTTCTACTGATGTTCTGCATGTCATCTGCTACCACTACTACTAATGTTCTAATAATGTTCTGCATGTCATTTGCTACCACTACTACTAATGTTCTACTAATGTTCTGCATGTCATCTGCTACCACTACTACTAATGTTCTAATAATGTTCTGCATGTCATCTGTTACCACTACTACTAATGTTCTAATAATGTTCTGCATGTCATCTGCTACCACTACTACTAATGTTCTACTATTGTTCTGCATGTCATCTGCTACCATTACTACTAATGTTCTAATAATGTTCTGCATGTCATCTGTTACCACTACTACTAATGTTCTGCATGTCATCTGTTACCACTACTACTAATGTTCTGCATGTCATCTGTTACCACTACTACTAATGTTCTAATAATGTTCTGCATGTCATCTGTTACCACTACTACTAATGTTCTGCATGTCATCTGCTACCACTACTACTAATGTTCTACTAATGTTCTGCATGTCATCTGCTACCACTACTACTAATGTTCTGCATGTCATCTGCTACCACTACTACTAATGTTCTAATAATGTTCTACATGTCACCTGCTACCACTACTACTAATGTTCTAATAATGTTCTACATGTCAGCTGTTACCACTACTACTAATGTTCTGCATGTCATCTGCTACCACTACTACTAATGTTCTGCATGTCATCTGCTACCACCACTACTAATGTTCTGCATGTCATCTGCTACCACTACTACTTAATGTTCTACATGTAGCACCACACACTAATGTTCTGCATGTCATCTGCTACCACTACTACTAATGTTCTGCATGTCATCTGCTACCACCACTACTAATGTTCTAATAATGTTATTCATGTCATCTGCTACCACTACTACTAATGTTCTAATAATGTTCTACATGTCATCTGCTACCACCACTACTAATGTTCTGCATGTCATCTGCTACCACTACTACTTATGTTCTACTAATGTTCTGCATGTTATCTGTTACCACTACTACTAATGTTCTGCATGTCATCTGCTACCACTACTAATGTTCTGCATGTCATCTGCTACCACTACTACTAATGTTCTGCATGTCATCTGCTACCACCACTACTAATGTTATAATAATGTTCTTCATGTCATCTGCTACCACTACTACTAATGTTCTACATGTCATCTGCTACCACTACTACTAATGTTCTAACAATGTTCTACATGTCAACTGCTACCACTACTACTAATGTTCTAATAATGTTCTGCATGTCATCTGCTACCACTACTAATAATGTTCTTCATGTCATCTGCTACCACTACTACTAATGTTCTGCATGTCATCTGCAACCACTACTACTAATGTTCTACTAATGTTCTGTATGTCATCTGTTACCACTACTACTAATGTTCTAATAATGTTCTGCATGTCATCTGCTACCACTACTACTAATGTTCTGCATGTCATCTGCTACCACCACTACTAATGTTATAATAATGTTCTTCATGTCATCTGCTACCACTACTACTAATGTTCTTCATGTCATCTGCTACCACAACTACTAATGTTCTAATAATGTTCTGCATGTCATCTGCTACCACTACTACTAATGTTCTACATGTCATCTGCTACCACTACTACTAATGTTCTAACAATGTTCTACATGTCATCTGCTACCACTACTACTAATGTTCTAATAATGTTCTGCATGTCATCTGCTACCACTACTACTAATGTTCTGCATGTCATCTGC
This sequence comes from Coregonus clupeaformis, assembly GCF_020615455.1. Lineage (NCBI taxonomy): Eukaryota > Metazoa > Chordata > Actinopteri > Salmoniformes > Salmonidae > Coregonus > Coregonus clupeaformis. Next base: position 22,406 of record NW_025537549.1, read on the forward strand.
TACCACTACTAATAATGTTCTTCATGTCATCTGCTACCACTACTACTAATGTTCTGCATGTCATCTGCAACCACTACTACTAATGTTCTACTAATGTTCTACATGTCATCTGTTTCCACTACTACTAATGTTCTACATGTCATCTGCTACCACTACTACTAATGTTCTACATGTCATCTGCTACCACCACTACTAATGTTCTGCATGTCATCTGCTACCACTACTACTTATGTTCTACTAATGTTCTGCATGTTATCTGTTACCACTACTACGAATGTTCTGCATGTCATCTGCTACCACTTCTAATGTTCTGCATGTCATCTGCTACCACTACTAATGTTCTGCATGTCATCTGCTACCACTACTACTAATGTTCTGCATGTCATCTGCTACCACCACTACTAATGTTATAATAATGTTCTTCATGTCATCTGCTACCACTACTACTAATGTTCTTCATGTCATCTGCTACCACTACTACTAATGTTCTAATAATGTTCTGCATGTCATCTGCTACAACTACTACTAATGTTCTACATGTCATCTGCTACCACTACTACTAATGTTCTAACAATGTTCTACATGTCATCTGCTACCACTACTACTAATGTTCTAATAATGTTCTGCATGTCATCTGCTACCACTACTACTAATGTTCTGCATGTCATCTGCTACCACTACTACTAATGTTCTAATAATGTTCTGCATGTCATCTGCTACCACTACTACTAATGTTCTGCATGTCATCTGCTACCACTACTACTAATGTTCTGCATGTCATCTGCAACCACTACTACTAATGTTCTACTAATGTTCTGTATGTCATCTGTTACCACTACTACTAATGTTCTAATAATGTTCTACATGTCATCTGTTTCCACTACTACTAATGTTCTACATGTCATCTGCTACCACTACTACTAATGTTCTACATGTCATCTTCTACCACTACTACTAATGTTCTAATAATGTTCTACATGTCAGCTGTTACCACTACTACTAATGTTCTGCATGTCATCTGCTACCACTACTACTAATGTTCTAATAATGTTCTACATGTCATCTTCTACCACCACTACTAATGTTCTGCATGTCATCTGCTACCACTACTACTTATGTTCTACTAATGTTCTGCATGTTATCTGTTACCACTACTACTAATTTTCTACATGTCATCTGCTACCACTACTACTAATGTTCTAATAATGTTCTACATGTCATCTGTTACCACTACTACTAATGTTCTAATAATGTCCTACATGTCATCTGTTACCACTACTACTAATGTTCTAATAATGTTCTGCATGTTATCTGTTACCACTACTACTAATGTTCTAATAATGTTCTGCATGTCATCTGCTACCACTACTAATAATGTTCTGCATGTCATATGCTACCACTACTGCTAATGTTCAAATAATGTTCTGCATGTCATCTGCTACCACTGCTACTAATGTTCTGCATGTCATCTGTTACCACTACTACTAATGTTCTAATAATGTTCTGCATGTCATCTGCTACCACTACTACTAATGTTCTAATAATGTTCTGCATTTCATCTGCTACCACTACTACTAATGTTCTAATAATGTTCTGCATGTCATCTGCTACCACTACTACTAATGTTCTAACAATGTTCTACATGTCATCTGCTACCACTACTACTAATGTTCTAATAATGTTCTGCATTTCATCTGCTACCACTACTACTAATGTTCTGCATATCATCTGCTACCACTACTACTAATGTTCTGCATGTCATCTGCTACCACCACTACTAATGTTCTAATAATGTTCTGCATGTCATCTGCTACCACTACTACTAATGTTCTGCATGTCATCTGCTACCACTACTACTAATGTTCTAATAATGTTCTGCATGTCATCTGCTACCACTACTACTAATGTTCTGCATGTCATCTGCTACTACTACTACTACTAATGTTCTGCATGTCATATGCTACCACTACTACTAATGTTCTGCATGTCATCTGCTACTACTACTACTACTAATGTTCTGCATGTTATATGCTACCACTACTACTAATGTTCTGCATTACATCTGCTACCACTACTACTAATGTTCTAATAATGTTCTGCATGTCATCTGCTACCACTACAACTAATGTTCTAATAATGTTCTGCATGTCATCTGCTACCACTACTACTAATGTTCTAATAATGTTCACATGTCATCTGCTACCACTACTACTAATGTTCTAGTAATGTTCTACATGTCATCTGCTACCACTACTACTAATGTTCTAATAATGTTCTGCATTTCATCTGCTACCACTACTACTAATGTTCTGCATATCATCTGCTACCACTACTACTAATGTTCTGCATGTCATCTGCTACCACCACTACTAATGTTCTAATAATGTTCACATGTCATCTGTTACCACTACTACTAATGTTCTGCATGTCATCTGTTACCACTACTACTAATGTTCTAATAATGTTCTGCATGTCAGCTGTTACCACTACTACTAATGTTCTAGTAATGTTCTACATGTCAGCTGTTCTAGTAATGTTCTACATGTCAGCTGTTACCACTACTACTAATGTTCTGCATGTCATCTGCTACCACTACTACTAATGTTCTAATAATGTTCTACATGTCATCTGCTACCACTACTACTAATGTTCTGCATGTCATCTGCTACCACTGCTACTAATGTTCTAATAATGTTCTACATGTCAGCTGTTACCACTACTACTAATGTTCTAATAATGTTCTACATTTCAGCTGTTACCACTACTACTAATGTTCTACTAATGTTCTGCATGTCAGCTGCTACCACTACTACTAATGTTCTGCATGTCATCTGCTACCACTACTACTAATGTTCTAATAATGTTCTACATGTCATCTGTTACCACTACTACTAATGTTCTAATAATGTTCTGCATGTCATCTGCTACCACTACTACTAATGTTCTACTAATGTTCTGCATGTCATCTGCTACCACTACTACTAATATTCTACTAATGTTCTGCATATCATAAGCTACCACTACTACTAATGTTCTACTAATGTTCTGCATGACATCTGCTACCATTACTACTAATGTTCTAATAATGTTCTGCATGTCATCTGCTACCATTACTACTAATGTTCTAATAATGTTCTGCATGTCATCTGTTACCACTACTACTAATGTTCTGCATGTCATCTGCTACCACTACTACTAATGTTCTAATAATGTTCTACATGTCATCTGCTACCACTACTACTAATGTTCTAATAATGTTCTACATGTCGTCTGCTACCACTACCACTAATGTTCTAATAATGTTCTACATGTCATCTGCTACCACTACTACTAATGTTCTACTAATGTTCTGCATGTCATCTGCTACCACTACTACTAATGTTCTACTGATGTTCTGCATGTCATCTGCTACCACTACTACTAATGTTCTAATAATGTTCTGCATGTCATTTGCTACCACTACTACTAATGTTCTACTAATGTTCTGCATGTCATCTGCTACCACTACTACTAATGTTCTAATAATGTTCTGCATGTCATCTGCTACCACTACTACTAATGTTCTGCATGTCATCTGCTACCACTACTACTAATGTTCTGCATGTCATCTGCTACCACCACTAATAATGTTCTAATAATGTTATGCATGTCATCTGCTACCACTACTACTAATGTTCTGCATGTCATATGCTACCACTACTACTAATGTCCTAATAATGTTCTGCAGGTCATCTGCTACCACTACTACTAATGTTCTGCATGTCATCTGCTACCACTACTACTAATGTTCTGCATGTCATCTGCTACCACCACTACTAATGTACTAATAATGTTCTGCATGTCATCTGTTACCACTACCTACTAATGTTCTGCATGTCATCTGCTACCACTATTACTACTGTCTACTAATGTTTGCATGTCATCTGCTACCACTACTACTACTGTTTACTAATGTTCTGCATGTCATCTGTTACCACTACTACTAATGTTCTAATAATGTCCTGCATGTCATCTGTTACCACTGCTTCAATGTTCTAATAATGTTCTGCATGTCAGTTGTTACCACTACTTACTAATGTTCTAATAATGTTCTGCATGTCATCTGCTACCACTACTAATAATGTTCTGCATGTCATATGCTACCACTACTACTAATGTTCTAATAATGTTCTGCATGTCATCTGCTACCACTGCACTAATGTTCTGTATGTTATCTGTTACCACTACTACTAATGTTCTAATAATGTTCTGCATGTCATCTGCTACCACACTACTAATGTTCTAATAATGTTCTGCATTTCATCTTCTACCACTACTACTAATGTTCTAATAATGTTCTACATGTCATCTGCTACCACTACTACTAATGTTCTAAGAATGTTCTAAATGTCATCTGCTACCACTACTACTAATGTTCTAATAATGTTCTGCATGTCATCTGCTACCACTGCTACTAATGTTCTGCATGTCATCTGCTACCACTACTACTAATGTTCTGCATGTCAACTGCTACCACTACTACTAATGTTTCTAATAATGTTCTGCATGTCATCTGTACCACTAAAAGTTCTGCATCATATCTGCTACCACTACTACTAATGTTCTGCATGTCAACTGCTACCACTACTACTAATGTTCTACTAATGTTCTACATGTCATCTGCTACCACTACTACTAATGTTCTAGTAATTTTCTACATGTCATCTGCTACCACTACTACTAATGTTCTGCATGTCATCTGCTACCACTACTACTAATGTTCTGCATGTCATCTGCTACCACTACTACTAATGTTCTAGTAATGTTCTACATGTCATCTGCTACCACTACTACTAATGTTCTAGTAATGTTCTACATGTCATCTGCTACCACTACTACTAATGTTCTGCATGTCATCTGCTACCACTACTACTAATGTTCTGCATGTCATCTGCTACCACTACTACTAATGTTCTAATAATGTTCTACATTTCAGCTGTTACCGCTACTACTAATGTTCTACATGTTATCTGTTACCACTACTACTAATGTTCTACATGTCATCTGCTACCACTACTACTAATGTTCTAATAATGTTCTGCATTTCAGCTGTTACCACTACTACTAATGTTCTACTAATGTTCTGCATGTCATCTGTTACCACTTCTACTAATGGTCTGCATGTCATCTGCTACCACTACTACTAATGTTCTGCATGTCAGCTGTTACCACTACTACTAATGTTCTAATAATGTTCTGCATGTCATCTGCTACCACTACTACTAATGTTCTGATAATGTTCTGCATGTCATCTGCTACCACTACTACTAATGTTCTAATAATGTTCTGCATGTCATCTGCTACCACTACTACTAATGTTCTAATAATGTTCTACATGTCTTCTGCTACCACTACTACTAATGTTCTAATAATGTTCTCCATGTCATCTGCGGTCCTCTGTGGTCCTCTGTAGCTCAGCTGGTAGAGCACGGCGCTTGTAACGCCATGGTAGTGGGTTCGATCCCCGGGACCACCCATACGTAAAAATGTATGCACGCATGACTGTAAGTCGCTTTGGATAAAAGCGTCCTAAATGGCATATTACATATATATTATAATATTATATTAATTATATTATTATTATTATTTGTCTGCTACCACTACTTCTAATGTTCTACTAATGTTCTGCATGTCATCTGTTACCACTACTACTAATGTTCTAATAATGTCCTGCATGTCATCTGTTACCACTGCTACTAATGTTCTAATAATGTTCTGCATGTCAGCTGTTACCACTACTACTAATGTTCTAATAATGTTCGTATGTCATCGCTACCACTACTACTAATGTTCTGCATGTCATCTGTTACCACTACTACTAATGTTCCAATAATGTTCTACATGTCAGCTGTTACGACTACTACTAATGTTCTAATAATGTTCTGCATGTCATCTGCTACCACTACTACTAATGTTCTGCATGTCATCTGTTACCACTACTACTAATGTTCCAATAATGTTCTACATGTCAGCTGTTACGACTACTACTAATGTTCTAATAATGTTCTACATGTCTTCTGCTACCACTACTACTAATGTTCTAATAATGTTCTACATGTCACCTGCTACCACTACTACTAATGTTCTAATAATGTTCTACATGTCAGCTGTTACCACTACTACTAATGTTCTAATAATGTTCTACATGTCCTCTGCTACATCTCCTACTAATGTTCCAATAATGTTCTACATGTCATCTGCTACCACTACTACTAATGTTCTAATAATGTTCTGCATGTCAACTGTTACCACTACTACTAATGTTCTAATAATGTTCTGCATGTCATCTGCTACCACTACTACTAATGTTCTGCATGTCATCTGCTACCACTACTACTAATGTTCTGCATGTCATCTGCTACCACCACTACTAATGTTCTAATAATGTTCTGCATGTCATCTGCTACCACTACTACTAATGTTCTGCATGTCATATGCTACCACTACTACTAATGTTCTAATAATGTTCTGCAGGTCATCTGCTACCACTACTACTAATGTTCTGCAGGTCATCTGCTACCACTACTACTAATGTTCTGCATGTCATCTGCTACCACCACTACTAATGTACTAATAATGTTCTGCATGTCATCTGCTACCACCACTACTAATGTACTAATAATGTTCTGCATGTCATCTGCTACCACTACTACTAATGTTCTGCATGTCATCTGCTACCACTACTACTACTGTTCTACTAATGTTCTGCATGTCATCTGTTACCACTACTACTAATGTTCTAATAATGTCCTGCATGTCATCTGTTACCACTACTACTAATGTTCTAATAATGTTCTGCATGTCAGCTGTTACCACTACTACTAATGTTCTAATAATGTTCTGCATGTCATCTGCTACCACTACTAATAATGTTCTGCATGTCATATGCTACCACTACTACTAATGTTCTAATAATGTTCTGCATGTCATCTGCTACCACTGCTACTAATGTTCTGCATGTTATCTGTTACCACTACTACTAATGTTCTAATAATGTTCTGCATGTCATCTGCTACCACTACTACTAATGTTATAATAATGTTCTGCATTTCATCTTCTACCACTACTACTAATGTTCTAATAATGTTCTACATGTCATCTGCTACCACTACTACTAATGTTCTAAGAATGTTCTAAATGTCATCTGCTACCACTACTACTAATGTTCTAATAATGTTCTGCATGTCATCTGCTACCACTGCTACTAATGTTCTGCATGTCATCTGCTACCACTACTACTAATGTTCTGCATGTCAACTGCTACCACTACTACTAATGTTCTAATAATGTTCTGCATGTCATCTGCTACCACTACTACTAATGTTCTGCATCATATCTGCTACCACTACTACTAATGTTCTGCATGTCAACTGCTACCACTACTACTAATGTTCTACTAATGTTCTACATGTCATCTGCTACCACTACTACTAATGTTCTAGTAATGTTCTACATGTCATCTGTTATCAGTTCTACTAATGTACTGCATGTCATCTGTTACCACTACTACTAATGTTCTACTAATGTACTATGTAATTGTTAACTAATAATGTCTATGTTATGTTACACTATAAATGTTCTACATGTATTGCTACCACTACTACAATGTTCTAATAATGTTCTGCATTTCAGCTGTTACCACTACTACTAACGTTCTACTAATGTTATATGTTACACTTAAACCTGTATGTATGTTAATAACAAAATAGTTGATATCTGCTACACTACTACTAATGTTCTGATAATGTTCTTAGTGTATCTGCTACACTACTACTAATTTCAATAATTTGTATGTATCTGCATACCACTACTAAATGTTCTAATAAAGTTCTACATGTCTTCTGCTACCACTACACAATGTTCTAATAATGTCCTCATGTCATCTGGGTCTTGTGGTCCTCTGTAGCTCGAGCTTGGTAGAGTACGGCGCTTGTAACGCCATGGAGGGGTTGATCCCCGACCACCCATACGGAAAAAGTATGCACGCATGACTGTAAGTGTATAAAAGTAAATGGCATATCAATATATATATTATTATTATTATTATTATTATTTATTGCAAATATTCTAATGTTCTAATAATGTTCTGTACTGTATCGTTACTAATACTACTAATGTTCTAATAATGTTGTATGTATTGTTAGAACTACTATAATGTTAATAATGTACATCATTGCTAATATAATGATGTTTAATAGTGTCTGCATGTAGCTGTTACCACTACTACTAATGTTCTAATAATGTTCTGTATGTCATCTGCTACCACTACTACTTAATGTTCTGGATGTCATCTGTTATCATTTACTTACGAATGTTCCACATAATTGCTAAACTATAATTTAATAGATGTATCTCACACTACTAAATGTTCAGCATGTATCTGCTACACTACTACTAATGTAATAAGTTTATATGTCATCTGCTACCACTACTACTAATGTTCGAATAATGCTCTGCATGTCATTGCTACACTACTACTAAAAGTCTGCATGTATCTGCTACACTTCTAAAGTTCTAATAATGTTATATGTATTGTACCACAAAAGTCTAATGTAATGCTACATAAATTAATAATTTGAGTATCTTACTACTACTACTAAGTTCTAATAATGTTTAAGAAAACAAAAGTATGTAGTGTTACCACTACTATAATGTTTAATAATGTTCTGTATGTATCTGCTACCACTACTATTAATGTTCTACTAATGTTCTGCATGTCATTGTTACACTACTACTAATGTTCTAATAATTGATGTATCTGCTACACTACACAAGACACAATCGCTGTTACATAAAATGTTCTGTATGTCATTGTTACCACTACTATAATGTTTACTAATGTTCTAATTGTTACCAACTAAATTCTGCATGTATTAACATACTAATGTTTATGTCATTGCTACACTACTATAATTTCAATAATGTTCTGCATGTCATCTCTACCACTACTACAATCCAATGTATTGTACATACTATACTGTTCTGCATGTATTGTTACCAATATATAATGTTAATAATGTTTGTATGTATCTGCTACCACTACACAATGTTCTAATAATGTTCTGCATGTCATCTGCTACCACTACTACTAATGTC
>NW_025537550.1:0-31533 GCF_020615455.1 Coregonus clupeaformis
AATTCTCACTCGCTCAGATAACTTTTCCCCAGCCTTACTGTAGTCCGTTGCAGCTGATGGCCAACCCAGCAAAGTCCTTTAAATGTCTCAGCATTTCCACAGGTGCCTCATCCAAAAGGTGAGTATTTCCCAAAGGTAAGTATCTCCAAATCCTTATATTCCTCATGGAAGTGGACGTGCAACACTCTTGTCCTCAGAAGCCCAGGTTGAAGTGTGTCTACTTCACCCCCACACCTTCAGCTCATCAGCTCCTCATTTGTTTCAGCTACATGGGGAAGATTGGCCATAGAGGTGGGTTCCGGTATACCAGCAGATGGAGCCATAGCTGTCTGGAGTTTGCAGCCACCTCAGGGGATGTAGCGTCCCTCAGGTTTAACACTCGTGACATCCCACACCATATATTTAAAAAATTATATTCTGAAAATACTGCTGTTATCAAAACTCATAACATGTTTCTGTTTGTCTCTATCATGCATCACCAGGGATCCTTTTTAAAGAACTAGATCTCGTGGTTATTGGTGCCAGTAGTTTGTGAAATAATAAAACTGGAAACATCACTCTTAGGCAAAAAGAGCATTCATGATCAGGAAATGAATCCATACTGTCACGTTCGTTTAATGGCCAGGTCAGACCAAGAGGCGCAGCGTGATATACGTACATGTTTATTTTACACTGAAATAAACACACGACAAAACAACAAAAACAAAAGCGAAGCGTGAAGTCCAGGTATTAGAAACACACAACATACCTCACGGAACAAGATCCACAACTAGACAGTGCCAATAGGCTGCCTAAGTATGGTCCCAATCAGAGACAACGGCGACAGCTGCCTCCTGATTGGGAAACCACCACCGACCAACATAGAAATACACATACTAGATAATACAAACATAGAACATACAAGATATGCACTGACTCAACATATAAGAGTCAGCTGAGTCAGGGCGTGACTAATGTCCCCCAGCAATGGGTGCGAGACTCCGACCGCACAACATAAACATAACAGGGTAGGGGCCGGGTGGGCATTCCGCCACGGAGGCAGATCCGGCTCGGGTACGTGACGACCTCTCACTCTCCGCCTCCCTGTTTGCGCCCCTGGTCTTGATCTGGACCTCGGCGTGCTTACTTCCCTCTCTTCCTCCCCACGTTCGCCCAGGCCTGTCTGGACCACTGGGCATGGAGCTTCCCAGACTCTGGAGCCGCTGGCCGGAGCTGGACTGGGCACCGGTGGAGCAGACTGCTCTGGCTCTGGAGTGGACGCTGACCGAAGCTGGATCAGGCACCGGTGGAGCGGACTGCTCTGGCTCCGGAGTGGAGCTGCTGACCCGAGCTGGACTGGACCCGGTGGAGCGGACTGCTCTGGCTCCCGGAGTAGTGCGTAGCGGCCGGAGCTGGATCAGGTGCCGGTGGAGAGCGGACTGCTCTGGCTCAGAGAGTGGAGCAGCGCGGCCGGAGCTGGATCAGGCACCGGTGGAGCCGGACTGCTCTGGGTCGGAGTGGAACAGCGGCCGGAACTGGATCAGGCACCGGTGGAGCCGGGCTGCTCTGGCTCGAGTGGAGTGACTGAGCGGTGCCGGTCCAGCCACCCGGTGGAGCAGCACGGGCCTTGCGGACTGGACAAGCGCACCACTGGTCTGGTCCGAGCCGAGAACAGGCCGGGCCGGACTGGCGGCCGCGCACCCACCGAGAAGCTTGGTGCCGAGGAGCAGAACAGGGCGGGCTGGCGTGCGCACCACTGCCTTGGGATGCGAGGCTCAGGAACAGGCCCGGGCCGGGCCTGGCCGGCAGCGCACCACTGAGCTGGAGTGCGAGGAGCAGAACAGAGCGGGCCGGGCTGGCGATCGCGCACCGCTGGCGAGTGCGAGCAGAACAGAGCGGGCCGGGCTGGCGGCTTTCGCACCACTGGCTTTGTGAGAGGGCAGACAGGCCGGGCCGGACTGGCGGCGCACCACTGGCTTGGTGCGAGGAGCAGGCCAGGCGGACCGGACTGTAGGCGAGACTGGAGGTCTGGAGCGGAGAGCTGGCACAACCGTCCTGGCTGGCTGCCCACTTTCGCACTACACGTGCCGGGCGCTAGCACAGGGACGCACTGGGCTGTGCATGCGCACTGGCGATAACGATTCATAGAACTTCGCGGGATATGGGGGACCGGGGAGGCGTGCTGGAGACCCGGAGCGTTGAGCCGAGTACACCCCGTCCTGGCTGGATGCCACATCTTCGCCACCGCACATGCGTGGTGCAAGCACACAGGGCGTGCCGTGTCGCGTTGCTCTTCTCTGCCTCGAGCCTCTACCGCAGCCCATGGTCGCTTTCCCGCGAATATCTCCTCCCTTGACCTGCCACCTTGACACCCAGCACATCCGGCTCACGCTGGACAAGCTGCTTGGTCCTCGTTTGGTGGGATCTTCTGTCACGTTCGTTTAATGACGGGTCAGACCAAGAAGCAGCGTGATATATGTACCATGTTTATTTTACACTTAATAAACACCACGACAAAACAACAAACAAAACAAAACATGAAGTCAAGGTAGCACACACAACATACCTCCCTACGGAACAAGATCCCACAACTAGAGCAGTGCCAATAGGCTGCCTAAGTATGGTCCCCAATCAGAGACAACGGCGACAGCTGCCTCTGATTAGAACCACCTGGCCAACATAGAAATACACACTAGATAATACAACATAGAACATACACAACAAAGAATATACACACCCTGACTCAACATATAGGAGTCCCCCCGCGAGTCAGGGCATGGCACTATTTTACAAGGCATTATGAAGAAAAATAGTAATAAAACACAACCCAGAGAATATGTGTGATCCAACTACAGGCTGGATTTGGCTTCGCCATCAAAGGAGATAGAACTGCAGAGTAGGAGCCTGTTGAGCATAATTCTGGTGCATTTACAGATGGACCTAATGCCTATTCTCTTAGTTCTTAAAATTGACACTTGTAACAATGAGATTGAGAGTGATATTATGAAACTGGAGAAAGAGAGTATGGGATCACAGTGGTGCCTATTCACAAAAAGGACAAGCGTTGGATAAAGGGATAGCCAAAATGTAGAACTATACATCACTACATCAAAGCTGGATGATTTGATTAGAAATGTGGTAACAGGCAGGAGGCAGGCTAAGAGGTTGATCAAGAGATTAGAGTAATGATAATCTACAAATACAGCGTTATATGCATGCAGGTCGTGGACAACATCAAGATACTGGTGAAGAAAAAAACTCTAAAAACAAACATTGCCCCAAAAAATAAAATAACTTGGGTCAAGTCTGAGAAAGTGTATCAGTAGCCTATGTTTCCATCCAATTAGCGACAGATTTTCATGCAAAATATTCTAAAAATCTGCATAAAAACAATACTGCCCATTTTTCCCACCAGAGATGTTTCCATCAAATTGACTATTTTATTTCTTTATTATTATTATTATTATTATTTAAAGAATATATATATATATATATATATTATTCATTATACAAAATTATCAACAACATCCCTACATCAAACATATCTAACAAAAGAGCAAAACTACAGGTAAAATGGTCAAGGCCTCCCGAGTGGCACAGTGGTCTAAGGTGCTGTGCCACTGGGGATCCCTGGTTGAATCCAGGCTCTGTCGACGGCCGGACTTGGCGCTATCTCAGTATGGATCAAATCATTCTTGTGTTTTGGCGCTTATCCCAAATTTAAAAGGCGGCATTCTTAAATCACATCTTCACAGGATGGGAGATGGGTCATAGTAACTCTTAAATTTGACAATGCTATTTTCATAATCTGTAATGTGTATGGACATAACTCACATGCTCCAAATAAGACCACTTTTGCCCAATTTACCAGAAAATTTACAGGATTTAAGCAACAAATACTCAGAGGCTTTTCTAATTCTCTCGGGTGATTTTAACGAAACACCTGATGACTCTGCAGATCATTTTCCTCGTAGAATGAGTCAAAGCTCTCAAAATAGCAATATCATCACAACATTATGCAAGGATCTCTCTGTTGATGATGCCTGGCGTCATTTCAATCCGGATGACAAAAGGGTTATACCTGGAAAATCTAAATTATTTGTATTCCCTAATTCTCCCTTTTTTGTTACAATTTGTTATAGATGTAGATCATCAGCTGGCTCCCTTTTCTGATCATCATTTGATTTCTCTGAATTTACAAGCTGCTAAAAAATCAAAAGGTATTCGAGGATATTGGAAATTAAACAACACACTTCTTAAAGAGCCTATTTTCATTGGAAACATCAAATCCTTAGCCAAATATATTTTTGCAAGAAAATACTTGGGTCATGGAAGTAGATGGGAATTCTTCAAATCTAAAGTCAGAGTTGTAGCCATTAAATGTGTCAAAGAGCTGAAGCACCTGAAGAACCTTAGAGAAAAATATTTGATGAGCAAGCTTGACAGTTTTCTAAAGATACATAATCTATTTAGAGAAGAAGAGTCTGTATTTAAATCTTTACAACTTGAATTAGAACAGCTTTACACTGATCTGGCAAAGGGTGCCTTTGTCAGATCAAGAGCAAAATCGATTGAAGAGGGGGAAAGAAACACCTGTTATGTTTTACTGGTTGCAGATAAAAGGCTGTGTGTGATGATGACCGCCGCGCCACCTTCCTGTTCAAGTGAGCACAGCACAACAAGTCCAAAAATGTATTAGATGCTGCTGCATAAATTATGTAATACGCCAGGGAGATATGTATGCTGTAGCTAAGAAAGTAATACTAAGTGTATGTTGTGTAGTAAGCTGTTAGTAGCCCATGTGCCTCACCCTAATAATTTGGTCTATTTTCCCCTTTTAATTTTGCCAACTGTTCTGACTTGGTGGTGCACATGTAGCCTATAACCTGTTTTAGAGAAATGTTATCATTTAATATTGTAAGAGCTTTCATTGTCTGCTTATATGCCCCCTTTATTTATCCTACGGTTCTGACTTGGTGTACAGGGAGAACACGGTAAGAATGGCCCATGTTCTGTATTCTGTCGACTATATTTCAAAAGTGCTAAACAAATAGATATATTGACTAGGTCCTTCCTAGCTCGCTCATGTCTTAATCGGAATTTCGGATTGCCTCTTATCTGCTTGTCATCCCCTTACGCCATAGTTTGTACATCTCAATTGTCTGTAGAAACCACATTTGTTTAAGCAAGTCAGCCATATCAGCTATGTTTTTTTAAAAGGCAGTAAATGAGGCTGAATGAACTGTTTCGCTGCCAGACAAGGCTCTGCTGATAACCAGGTGTAGCAGTGGTAAGATGTTGGGACTGCCGTTTGTCACCCTTCTAGTGCAGTTAATGTATTGTTTAGTGTTGTGTTGTGTAGTGGCTTTGCTGGCATGCATCCCACTTATTCTTTTTTTTGTCCCACCAAGATTTACCTGCTAAAATCGACCCTGGTTACATCAATATTTGCACATAAAAGCGTTCCCACCAACATTTCTTGCATAATTAATTTTACAGACACAAAAAGATCCCACCTTGTCTAGCGTATTTTGTTTTATTTGGAAAGTTTACCGAAAAATGTTATTTTTCCATCAGGCCTGTCATGACCTTTTGATCCGATGTACTTTACTTGCATAAAATGGTTGGATGGAAACCTGGTTAGTGACAAAACCATGGAATCCCATCGAAACGAAATAGAACATCTGTGGAAGATCTTTGAACAGAGGGATGCTGACATAAAAATATTAAATAGTCCTGCACTTGGTAAGTGTTTCCAACCTCAGAATCCCGTGCTCAATGCAAATGAAGAAGAAGTGGAGTGGAAAGAGGCGTTAATCAATATCATGGATCAGCTCAAAGACCGTGAATTTCAGCGAATGAAATATCTTCTGCACGACATCCCTTAGGAAAACGGCAACGCGTAGAATGTACAAGAGCTCTTGATAAAATAACTTGGATTGATTCGATCAATCACACGAACACAAGAGTTTATGGAGAGGGTACCACGCAGCAGGGACGCACGCATGCTGTGCAAAACCTGCTGATGCCCATGTAAAGAAAGATCTGCAGAGGCTCCAATAGAAGACACATGATTGTAAGCATAATGAAAAGTAAGATTATAAAAATGAAATAAGTGCTTCCTACTTTAGACTCAGCTTTTTGTGTCAGTGAAGTCACTGTTAAGGTCTCACTCCAAATGGCAGTTGTTGTTGTTTTTTTTACAAAAAGTGGGACAGACCCAGATGTAGGCTAGGCTATAATGTGTTCTAAATGTAGCATGGTTAAACGTATATGGTTATGTAAAACCTTTGTAGGTAGGCCTATTGGCTACGATAGCCAAATTATATTTACATACAAGGAATGCCTTCGAAATATGGCCTAGGCCTAAAACTAGGGGAGGTTTCCCTTCCTTGTGTATTTTTACGACGCACCTGCTGAAAGCTGCAGCACACTGCAGGCGCGGGAGGTTTCCCTTCCTTGTGTATTTTTACGATGCACCTGCTGAAGCCCTCATATGTGCGGAGTGCATTTCATTTAAGAAAAATATTACATCAAAACTAACATCAATCTAAAGTCCCAAACAAATTGTAGCCTATAAACAAGATAAGAAAGGTGACGTGGCCTCTTATCGGTCCCAGGAGTTGTCAGTAGTGTATATAGGCTTGCTGTTTTTGTTTGTGAAATTATGAGAGTTAAATCTATATATTTGCTACATCAACTATTTCCTTACACTTGAAACTGTCGTGTAGGACATTAGTACTTATATGTTGCTTACATTTCTCATATGGGACTGGTTTGTTTATTAGTGAGCTACATCAACTCATCAACTAACACTTGAAACTATTGTCTATTGGACATCTGCCTGGAGTTTACAGCTGGAAATGTAAGATGTGTATTTCTTGTGGAACTGGAAAAGGAAAATAAATGATTAGTAATGCAAAAACACTTCACCCTTCCTTTTCCCATGTTCTCTCCCTGGAATTTAAAGAATCTGTGCTTTCAAGATAGACCTGTGTTTTAGCTCTGAGGACATCACCTCATGATACAAAAGGCTGGCATAGATCAGCTACGTAACGATAGGCCTATTCGTATTTTATCATGTCTCCTAATCCCCATGTTATAGCTCTAAGACATCTCAGTGCCCTGGTTTCCTCAAGCTTGCACACTCATGTGTTTGTATATTTTGTAGCCTATTATTTTTACTTGTTGACATACACGCATACTCTATTATTCAGAAGCCAAAGAGATGTCTGCAAATAGTCTGGGTAACCATTTGATTAGATGTTCAGGAGTCTTATGGCTTGGGGGTAGAAGCTATTTAGAAGCCTCTTGGACCTAGACTTGGCACTCCGGTACGCTGCCGTGCGGTAGCAGAGAGAACAGTCTATGACTAGGGTGACTGGAGTCTTTGACAATTTTAGGGCCTTCCTCTGACACAGCCTGGTATAGAGGTCCTGAATGGCAGGAAGCTTAGCCTAACTGATGTATCACTGGGCCGTACGCACTACCTCTGTAGTGCCTTGCGGTTGGAGGCCGAGCAGTTGCCATACCAGGCAGTGATGCAGCCAGTCAGGATGCTCTCGATGGTGCAGCTGTAGAACCTTTTGAGGATCTGAGGACACATGCCAAATATTTTCAGTCTCCTGAGGGGGAATAGGTTTTGTCGTGCCCCCTTCACGACTGTCTTGGTGTGCTTGGACCATGTTAGTTTGTTGGTGATGTGGACACCAAGGAACTTGAAGCTCTCAACCTCCTGCACTACAGCCGCATCGATGAGAATGGGGGCGTGCCCGGTCCTCTTCTTTTTCCTGTAGTCCACAATCATCTCCTTTGTCTTGATCACGTTGAGGGAGAGGTTGTACATGTAGGTAAATGGAAGAAGAGCTGGCCGCCCGGCCAAACTGAGCAATCGGGGGAAAAGGGCCTTGGTCAGGGAGGTGACCAAGAACCCAATGGTCACTCTGACAGAGCTCCAGAGTTCCTCTGTGGAGATGGACAACCATCTCTGTAGCACTCCACGAATCAGGCCTTTATGGTAGCGTGGACAGACGGAAGCTTCACTCCTCAGTAAAAGGCACATGACAGCCCACTTGCAGTTTTTGACAAAAGGCACCTAAAGGACTCTCAGACAATGAGAAACAAGATTCTCTGGTCAGAGTGAAACCAAGATTGAACTCTTTGGCCTGAATGCCAAGCGCCACGTCTGGAGGAAACCTGGCACCATCCCTACGGTGAAGCATGGTGGTGGCACGGCGTCATGCTGTGGGAATGTTTTCAGCGGCAGGGACTGGGACACTAGTCAGGATCGAGGGAAAGATGAACGGAGCAAAGTACAGAGAGATCCTTGATGGAAACATGCTCCATAGTGTCTCCAGGACCTCAGACTGAGGGTAGGTTCACCTTCCAACAGACACGACCATAAGCACACAGCCAAGACAACGCAGGAGTGGCTTTCGGGACAAGCCTCTGAATGTCCTTGAGTGGCCCAGCCAGAGCCTGGACTTGAATCCGATCGAACATCTCTGGAGTGAGACCTGAAAATAGCTGTGCAGCGACGCTCCCCATCCAACCTGGCAGAGCTTGAGAGGTTATGCAGAGAAGAATGGGAAAAACTTCCCAAATACAGAGTTGTGCCAAGCTTGTAGCGTCATACCCAAGAAGACTTGAGGCTGTAATCACTGCCAATGGTGCTCTAACAAAGTACTGAGTAAAGGGTCTGAATACTTATGTAATGTGATATTTCATTTTTTATTTTAATACATTTGCAAAAATGTATAAAAACAGTTATGGATTTGTCATGTTGAAATTGTGTGTGTAGATTGATAGAGATAAAACAAAAAAAAACATTTTAGAATAAGGCTGTGACGTAACAAAATGTGGAAAGTCAAGGGGTCTAAATACTTTACGAATGCACTGTATGTACTGTATACGACCTCAGTGATGGGAACTATTAGCCTGGTAGAACCAGTATGAGAAGCGGAACCAGAATGGTTTCACAAGGCTTGTATATACTGTAAACTGTGTGTTATGAAACCGGTTTGAAGCGTTCTGTTGACAGGAAAATATGTTCTCAAAAAGTGTTTAATGGAAAAATGGATAAGATCACATACTTTGGCGGCAACTCACAAGTGAACGCTGGCATTATCCAGACAGAGAAATACAACAACCTGGGAAATGTTCATGCTTGAAGTGACTTACAGGAACAGCTCTTTAATCAGCTGCTCTGTCGGCTTCACTTGCCTGTCTGGAAAAGGTGGTGGTGACAGGTGTACTCCAGTGAGCCGAATGGGGGTCTCTTCTGGGAAATGGGAGGCACAGTTGTAAGGGGTTGGTGAGGTGTTGACCCAGATGCGGTGCAGGAGGAGCGGTGAGGCAGAGATGGTGAAACAAGGATCTTTACTGGTGGTCCCGAGCCAGGATACAAAACAACGCGGACTTAACACGATAAAAGAAAGGTGGAGCAAATAAGTCTCCCAAAAACAGGCTGACAGCCAAAATACGAAATAGTAACTATGACGGAAATAATAAAGAAACAGGAGAACACTTCTCAAGTACCTGTACATACTTCTCCGATCAGGACACTGATTAGTACTGCTGAGCATAGAGAAACTAGCAGAGAAAACTGAGCAAGGGAACACAGGGAAGTGAGGGCATAAATACACAGGTGAACAGGTAGACACAGGTGACACCAATAGGATGATGATTAGTCCAGACTGTAAGTAAGGAAGTGCATAAGATTGTCGGAGGATGACACCTAGTGGGTCGCTCCCGAACTGCGACCTCCCTGTAACACACAGTTTCACCAGAGATGTGTTCACGATGCTTTAAACTTTGAATTAATGTTTCAAATGGTAAAAGTTGTTGAATTGAACATTTGGCTTACAGGGCTAAGTCAGCAATAATATCAGCGATTGTGTAATGCATTCTTTTGCTGAAAATTATACACACCCCATACTTGATAAACATGAGAATTGGAACCTGGTTTACAGCTCTGGAGAGGGGTGGAGAACAGTGGAGGCTGCTGTGGGGAGGACGGCTCATAATAATGGCTGAAGCGGAGCAATGGAATGGCATCAAACCATGTGTTGATGTATTTGATACCATTCAGCAATCCGCTCCAGCCATTACCACGAGCCCGTCCTCCCCAATTGGAGGTGCCACCAATCTCTCCTGTAGTGGAGAACAGGTGACACAGTTGGTCTTAAAATCAAAATTTATTTGTCAAATGTGCCGAATACAACAGGTGTAGTAGACCTTACAGTGAAACGCCTTACTTACAAGCTCTTTCCAACAATGCAGAGTTAAAATAAGAAAATAAAAACACAACAGAAATAAAACACACAAGAATGAAGCTATATACAGTAACCAGTTCAAATGTTTGGACACACCTACTCATTCAAGGGTTTTCTTTATTTTTACTATTTTCTACATTGTAGAATAATAGTGAAGACATCAAAACTATGAAATAACACATATGGAATCATGTATTAACCAAAATGTGTTAAACAAATCAAAATATATTTTATATTCTTCAAAGTAGCCACCCTTTGCCTTGATGACAGCTTTGCACACTCTTGTATTCTGTATTCTTAAAATAAAGTGGTGTTCCTAACTGACCTAAGACAATTTTTACTAGGATTAAATGTCAGGAATTGTGAAAAACTGAGTTTAAATGTATTTGGCTAAGGTGTATGTAAACTTCCGACTTCAGCTGTACATGAAGGCAGGGTAAAGTGACTAGGCATCAGGATAGATAATAAGAAGAGTACAAATCAAAGTTGCAGCAGAGTATAAAATGAGTATGTGTACATGTGTGTGCGTGTGTGTGTGTGTGTGTGTGTGTGGGGGGGTCAGTATGCGTGTGTCCGTTATGTGTGTTTGTGTGCGTAAATGTGTGTGTGTTTGTGTGAGAATGTCAGTGTAAGTGTGTGTGAGTGTGTGTTGATAGAGTCCTGTGAGTGTGCATAGAGTCAGTGCAATAGACTGCATATAGTCCGGGTCCATTTGATGAACTATTCAGCAGTCTTATGGCTTGGGGATAGAAGTTGTCTCTGAGCCTGTTGATCCAAGATCCGATTCCTCAGGTACTGCTTGGCCGGACTGTAGCAGAGAGAACAGTCCATGGCTTGGGTGGCTCATTCTTTCAGGCCTTCCCCTGACACCGCCTGATATTAAGGTCCTGGATGGCATGGGAGCTCGGCTGAGTGATGTGCTGGCCCATCTGCACCACCCTCTGTAGAGCCTTGCGGTCGAGGGAGGTGCAGTTGCCTACCAGGCTGTGATGCAGCCAGAAGAAGATGATCTCAATGGTCAGCTGTAGAAGCTCTTGAGGATCTGAGGGCCCATGCCAAATCTCTTCAGCTTCCTGAGGGAGAAGAGGCGCTGTTGTCCCCGTCTATGTGAATGGGGCGTGTTCGGCCCTCCGTTTCCTTTATGCCATGATAAGATCCTTTGTCTTGCCCACGTTGAGGAGAGAGGTTGTTGTCAGGTCTCTGACCTCCCCTCCCATAGGCTGTCTCAACGTATTGTCGGGTGATAAGGCCTACCACCGTGTCATCGGGCAAACTTAATGATGGTGTTGGAGTAAGTGCGCTGCCACGCAGTCGTGGGTAAACAGGGAGTACAGGATGGGACTGAGCACGCACCCCTAAGGGCCCCCGTGTTGAGGGTCAGGCGTGGCGGATGTGTTGTTGCCTACCCTCACCACCTGGGAATGGCCCGTCGGAAGTCCAGGATCAATTGCAGATGGAGGTGTTCAGTCCCAGGTCTTTAGCTTAGTGATGAGTTGGAGGGCACTATGGTGTTGATTGGGAAATGTCAGTGTGGAGTGCAATAGAGATTGAATCATCTGTGGATCTGTTCGGGTGGTATGCGAATTGGGGTGGGTCCAGGGTTTCTGGGATGATGGTGTTGATGTGAGCCATGACCAGCCTTTCAAAGCATTTGATGGCTACAGATGTACAGTAAGTGCTATTGGGCAGTAGTCATTTAGACAGGTTACCTTGGTGTTCTTAGGCAGAGGGACTAAGAATGTGGTTCTTGGTCCCTGTGGTGGTTTGCTCTGAAACATGTAGGTATTACAGACTGGGGGTCAGAGAGAGGTTGTCACTGAAGACACTTGCATCCTGGTAATCCGTCTGGCCCTGCAGCCTTGTGAACGTTAACCTGTTTAAAGGTCTTACTCACATCGGCTATGGAGAGCGTGATCATACAGTCGTCCGGAACAGCTGGTGCTCTACGCATGGTTCAGTGTTGCTTGCCTCGAAGCAAGTATAGAAGGTATTGTAGCTCTCGTCTGGTGGGCTTGCGTCACTGGGCAGCTCTCAGCTGGGTTTCCCTTTGTAATCCGTGATAGTTTACAAGTCCTGCCACATCCGACGAGCGTCAGAGCCGGTGTAGTAGGATTCAATCTTAGTCCTGTATTGACGCTTTGCTTATTTGATGGTTCATTGGGGTGCATAGCAGGATTTCTTATAAGCATCCAGATTAGTGTCCTGCTCCTTGAAAGTGCAGCTCTAGCCTTTAACTCAGTGCAGATGTTGCCTGTAATCCATGGCTTCTGGTTGGGATATGTACGTACGGTCACTGTGGGGACAAAGTTATCAATGCACTTATTAAAGAAGACGGTGACTGATGTGGTAAACTCCTCATGCCATCGGTTGAATCTCGGAACGTTTTTCCAGTCTTTGCTAGTGAAACAGTCCTGTAGCTTAGCATCCGCTTCATCGGACCACTTCGTATTGAGCTGGTACTTCCTGTTTGAGCTTTTGTTTGTAAACATAAATCAGAAGGATAGAGTTATGGTCCAATTTGCCAAATGGTGGCTGGGGGGAGAGCTTTGTGTGTGAGTAAAGGTGATCTAGAGGTCAGGTGACATGCTGTTAGAAATTAGGTCAAATGGATTTTCCTTCAATATGTTTTGCACATTACATATTTTAATATACATTTAATAACTTATTATTTCAATATTAAAACAAAGTGGTAACTCTCCCAACATTGGGATATGCATAAGCACTTGAGGAACTCAAACTCGTGTAAGCCTCATAAAAGCTACAAAAGCGTCAGTGCTCAACCTTAACATGTAATGACAATACAACAGAACATGAACCGGAATGGCATTTACTCTCACAGTTGGCCAAAAATAACTATTTGAAAGCCACACCCCTACTAAGCCACGCCTACAGTCTTCTGATCTGACCCGGTGGATCAAGCTCAATAACCCAGCATAAATAACCCAACAACCCAACTAAGTGACCCAACTGGCTGGGTCAAAATAATGCAACTTGTGTTCTGTCCAATACTTATCCAAATTGGGTTGTTTTTAACCTAGCATTTTTAGAGTGTAGCCAGGCAAGGATAAGCCTACCAGACCCAGAAACCCTGTAATGCTAACTGTAACCCTAAACCCCTGTCACGATCGTCTGAGGAAACGGACCAATACGCAGCGCGTGGAGTGAACATGATGACTTTATTTAAATAAAAGCAACCACGAAAACAACAAACAAATGACGAATGAAGTCCTACGTTACACTGACCAAAGGAACAAAAACCCACAAACCCAACAAGAAAACATACAGATTAAATATGGCTCCCAATCAGAGATAACGAGCCGACAGCTGACACTCTTACCTCCGATTGGGAGTCTTAGACCAAACCTAGAAATGAACCCAAGCAGAAAGTGGCAAACCTAGAAATACACACAACAGAACTACCAACAGTCGAAATACACCCAAATACCCAACAAAAACAAAATACACCCTGGCTCAAATATCAAAGTCCATGGAGCCAGGAGTGTCACAGTACTCCCCTAAAGGTCCACTCAGGCGCACCAGCAGTCTAGGGAGGGTCTGGGTGGGCGTCTGTCCATGGTGGCGGCTCTGGCCCAGGTCCTGGTCCCCACCCCACCTTAGTCACTATCCGCCCGTAGCCCCCTCCACATGACCACCCCCCCAACTAACCCCCACTGGATTAAGGCGGCACCGGACTAAGGGGCAGCACCGGACTAAGCGGGACAGTACCTGACTAAGGGGGCTCTGGGATCCTGGCTGGGACGGCTCTGGCGGATCCTGGCTGGACGGCTCTGGCGGATCCTCGTGAAGGCTCTGGCGGATCCTGGCTGGCGGAAGGCTCTGGCTGATCCTGTCTGGCAGAAGGCTCTGGCTGATCCTGTCTGGCGGAAGGCTCTGGCTGATCCTGTCTACGGAAGGCTCTGGCTGATCCTGTCTGGCGGAAGGCTCTGGCTGATCCTGTCTGCGGAAGGCTCTGGCTGATCCTGTCTGGCGAAGGCTCTGGCTGATCCTGTCTGGGCCGGAAGGCTCTGGCTGATCCTGTCTGGCGGAAGGCTCTGGCTGATCCTGTCTGGCGGAAGGCTCTGGCTGATCCTGTCTGGCGGAGAGCTTTAGCGGCTCTCCGGTCTGGCGGACGGCTCTGAAGGCTCATGGCAGACGGGCGGCTTTGCAGGCTCAGTACAGACCGGGCAGTTCCTGCGCGCTTGGCAGACGGACAGTTCAGCGCGGCGTTGGGCAGACGGGCAGTTCAGGAACGGCGTTGGGCGACGGACAGTTCAGGCCCCGTTGGGCAGACGGCAGACTCTGGCCGTCTGAGGCGATCGTAGGCCTGGTGCGTGGTGCCGGAACAGGAGGTACCGGGCTGAGGACAAGATCTCAGGGCTAGTGCGGAGAGAAGCAACAGGGCTTGCTGGACCCTGGAACGCACCGTAGGCCTGATGCGTGGTGCCGGAACTGGAGGTACCGGGCTGAGGACACGCATCTCAGGGCTAGTGCGGAGAGAAGCAACAGGGCATGCTGGACCCTGAGGACGCACCGTAGGCCTGATGCGTGGTGCCGGAACTGGAGGTACCGGGCTGAGGACACGGATCTCAGGGCTAGTGCGGAGAGCAGCAACAGGACCGCACAGGACTCTGGGGACACACAGGAGGCTTGGTGCGTGGTGTAGGCACTGGTGGGAAAAGGCTGGCGGACGCACCGTTTCCCTGGTGCAGTGGCGGAACAGGCCGGCGGCTGGCGACGCGCACCGTATCCCCTAGTGCAGTGGCGGAACAAGCCGACGCTGGGATGGCGGCGCACCGAGATCCTGGTGCAGTGGCGGAACACGGCCGGGCCGGGCTGGCGAAGCGCACGGATCCTTGGTGCGAGGAACCGGGAACAGGCCGAGCCGGCTGGAGACGCGCACCGTACACTTGGTGCGAGGGTCGTAACAGGCCGGACCCTACTGGAGGCACACACCACTGGCTCTACCCGGGAACTGGAACGGGCCGGACCGGACTGGTAATACACCCCAGTACCACTGCAGTGCCTCTACATCTCCTTTCCCCTACTTTGCCCAGTGACCCCCGTAACCTGGTTGCCCCTTTGAATATGCCCCTTCTCTGCCTCCGTCAGCCCTGTGGTAGCCTCCTGCTGCCCAGCCGCCTAGCCATGTGCCCCCCAAAAACTTTTTTGGGGTTGCCTCTCGACCTTCCGACGATGGCCCTGCTGACGCCCGTTGCTCCTCTCGCCGTCGCCTCTCCACCGTTTCGCTCCATGGAGGGCGATCCATCCCTTCCAGGATCTCCTCCCAAGTCCAGGACCCCTTTCCGTCCAAAATCTCCTCCCATGTCCAGGAAGCCTTTGGAGCTGGGTCCTGTTGCCGCTTGACACGCTGCTTGGTCCTTTGATGGTGGGTTTTTCTGTCACGATCGTCTGAGGAACGGACCAATACGCCAGCGCGTGGAGTGAACATGATGACTTTATTTAAATAAAAGCAACCACGAAAACAACAAACAAATGACGAATGTGAAGTCCTCACGGTACACTGACCAAAAGGAACAGAAAACCCACAAACCCAACAAGAAAACATACAGATTAAATATGGCTCCCAATCAGAGATAACGAGCCGACAGCTGACACTCGTTACCTCCGATTGGGAGTCTTAGACCAAACCTAGAAATGAACCCAACAGAAAGGCAAACCTAGAAATACACACAACAGAACTACCAACATCGAAATACACCCAAATACCCAACAAAACAAAATACACCCTGGCTCAAATATCAAAGTCCATGGAGCCAGAGTGTCACAACCCCTACATTTGTATACAAAACATAGTAACCATTTTCATCTTTACAAATGCATAGCATTGCTTTATTCAATACAGTGAGATAACTCAAGGTGACATTCATGGTTTGCTAGTTCTACAAACAATGTATACAAAGTTCTGTAGAATAAATGAATAATCAAATCACCTACTAAAATAAATCAAATTAACCTTTTCCTTGTGAGAGTTAAGAGTATAGAAAGTATATTCCATGGAGAAGGCATCTAACATAAAGACAATACGCTCAAAGTCTTCAAATAAACTCTTTACAAAAGTGTGCGTCAACAGTTGCTCTGTTGTGCCACACTGTGTCAGAAGCAGAGAGGTGTCAAAGATCAGCGCCCCTCTGCCTGAAGAGCTCCTCTATGTGTCCCTCCGGTGCTGGGTTGGTCCCCCTTAGCCCTCTCACTACCTGGGCTGCCCACACAAAGTACTCCTGAACACGCTCTGCCGTCCATGGAGGGGGGTAAAGAGAGGGACGCAAGTGAAGAGAAGCAATGAGCCAGAGAGAGAAAGAGATCAAGTAAGAGATTTATTTATTGTGTACTATGACATGATATGCAATTTGACTGCAGTTCAGTTGGTTGGATCCAGATGTCTGAATAAAGACAGAGACAGACAGACAGACAGACACAGAAAGATAGATAGATAGACATACAGATGGAGAGCACGCGAGGAGATCAACAATAAGAGAGAGAGAGAGAGAGAGAGAGAGAGAGAGAGAGAACACCCATGTGGCCAATGGCCCACCTCTTTGCCACAGTCATCCTATTTCCAAAGTAGAAATTGCCTTTGAATGACCAAAACATCACCCATAATATTTATACACTATTAAAATGCTCAGAATTGAAGAAATTGTACCTTTTCTCTCATCTCCAACTATCAGGAAGCCTGAAAGAGCAGGTTGAGTGGGCGGGGAGCTTATATTCATGAGAAAATATGTTATTTTCCGCTGAATTGAATAAAGCAATCGTTTGGTAAAGGTGAAAATGGTTACTTGTTTTTACGTTTATTTTTTCTTTAATGGTAATGCAGAACCTGTAACTACTCTATAACGACACACTGAACGAAAAATACATTTTATTTCTTGATTTGTGTGTGTCATCTATGTTTTGTATACACATGTAAGGGTTTAGGGTTACAATCAACATTACAGGGTCTCTGGGTCTGGTAGGCTTATTCTTGCCTGGCTACCTATCCACATCGCGCCAAACTGGCATTTCTTCTCAACGATGAATGTACAGTATGTAGCGATCGATAGAGCAGCGGAATTAAATTCAGGGTGAGTCGTTAGGCGAGGCCAATGACTGTATATGGGCGAGGCCAATGACTGTATATGGCGAGGCCAATGACTGCATATGGGCGAGGCCTAACGACTCTATATGGGCGAGGCCAACGACTGTATAGGGCGAGGCCAACGACTGTATATGGGCTGTAGGCCAACGACTGTATATGGGCGAGGCCAATGACGGGTATATGGGCGAGGCCAATGACTGCTATATGGGCGAGGCCAATGACTGTATATGGGCGAGGCCAATGACTGTATATGGGCGAGGCCAATGACTGTATATGGGCGAGGCCAACGACTGTATAGGCGAGGCCAATGACTGTATGGGCGAGGCCAATGACTGTATATGGGCGAGGCCAACGACTGTATATGGGCGAGGCCAACGACTGTATATGGCGAGGCCAATGACTGTATATGGGCGAGGCCAATGACTGTATATGGCAGGCCTATCCTTCCTATTTCAGCCTATATTACCTTTTATTAGCAGTAACTTTTCAAAATAATGAAAGATTTCACATTTCTATCTCAGTTTTATTTCTGTAGCAAGTTTAACGTTTAACATGTGTATCAATCTGAAGTTTTGTCCTATTTTGACAAGTTAATCATACATGCAGGTAGAAATTGGTTTATGATGAAATCATCTGTTATATTCCACTTGTTACTATTCCACACAGACATTTTGAGGTTAAATATGTGTGAGGGAATATGGTCAAGAAGATGGACTTCTCTGAAGTCTCTACTGATTCTCTTTTGGAGGGATTTACATGTCAGCTTTGGTTAAAGTTCATTCATGTTCTTTGGACCGTGGGATTTTCTGAAGCTCCTGGGTAGTTTGCTTAAAAGATGCAGGAGTTATTTGACTGCGGTGTTCGTTTTAGGTAGTGTGTGTTACAGGGCCCTTGCTATATTGTCTTTACCTGAATCCTCATCCACTTTATTTTCCTTCTGCTCAAAACGCATTGTAGGAGAAGATCCAAGGTTGTCAATCGGGGGGTTGAGAAGGATACGAGGAAATAGGATGAGAAATCAAGGACAAGATAATTAACAAATAGCCCAGTAGAAAAAAATATAAGCAGTCTAATTGGTAACCTGAGAGTACAGGTGATGTAACAAGGCACTCGTTATGTTTGGAGGAAAAAGGGGGATGCTTGCAAGCCAAAGAACACCATCCCACGGGGTGGCAGCATCATGCTGTGGGGGTGCTTTGCTGCAGGAGGGACTGGTGCACTTCACAAAATAGATGGCATCATGAGGAAGGAAAATTATGTGGATATATTGAAGCAACATCTCAAGACATCAGTCAGGAAGTTAAAGCTTGGTCGCAAATGGGTCTTCCAAATGGGCAATGACCCAAGCGACTACTTTCCAAAGTTGTGGCAAAATGGCTTAAGGACAACAAAGTCAAGGTATTGAGTGGCCATCACAAAGCCCTGACCTCAATCCTATAGAAAGTTTGTGGGCAGAACTGAAAAGCGTGTACGAGCAAGGAGGCCTACAAACCTGACTCAGTTACACCAGCTCTGTCAGGAGGAATGGGCCAAAATTCACCCAACTTATTGTGGGAAGCTTGTGGAAGGCTACCCCGAAACATTTGACCCAAGTTAAACAATTTAAAGGCAATGCTACCAAATACTAATTGAGTGTAACTTGACCCACTGGGAATGTGATGAAATAAATAAAAGCTGAAATAAATCATTCTCTCTACTATTATTCTGACATTTCACATTCTTAAAATAAAGTGGTGATCCTAACTGACCTAAGACAGGGAATTTTTACTAGAGTAAATGTCAGGAATTGTGAAACACTGAGTTTAAATGTATTTGGCTAAGGTGTATGTAAACTTACGACTTCAGCGTACTTAAGTATCTAAAGTAAATGTATTGCTAAAATATACTTAAGATATACTTAAGTATATACTTAAGAGGGCTATACTCAGACAAGGCTGAGTATAGCCCACAAAGATCTCCTCAACCCACGGCGCGCGCACGTAGACAAGATGGCGTATTGAATAGAAAGCGGTACAAACCACCTCAAACCACCTCAAGATAAAAACATAATATTCTAAATCAGTAAGTTAGACTAAATATTAGCATTTCATATATTCGCAGTAAATACAATTCTATCTGGATAATAACACAAAACAAATCATAAGGCTAGAGAAATATATCGACAAATATTACAACAACACGCAACACCCAAACATGGCGGAAGATAAACGAGGAGAACCAATCCCCAAGAGAAAACGCGACTCGTCGACTGATACAGATGATATACAGTGGGGAAAAAAAGTATTTAGTCAGCCACCAATTGTGCAAGTTCTCCCACTTAAAAAGATGAGAGAGGCCTGTAATTTTCATCACAGGTACACGTCAACTATGACAGACAAAATTAGAAAAAAAATTCCAGAAAATCACATTGTAGGATTTTTAATGAATTTATTGGCATATGATGGTGGAAAATAAGTATTTGGTCAATAACAAAAGTTTCTCAATACTTTGTTATATACCCTTTGTTGGCAATGACACAGGTCAAACGTTTTCTGTAAGTCTTCACAAGGTTTTCTACACACTGTTGCTGGTATTTTGGCCCATTCCTCCATGCAGATCTCTCTCTAGAGCAGTGATGTTTTGGGGCTGTCGCTGGGCAACACAGACTTTCAACTCCTCCAAAGATTTTCTATGGGGTTGAGATCTGAGACTGGCTAGGCCACTCCAGGACCTTGAAATGCTTCTTACGAAGCCACTCCTTCGTTGCCGGGCGGTGTGTTTGGGATCATTGTCATGCTGAAAGACCCAGCCACGTTTCATCTTCAATGCCCTTGCTGATGGAAGGAGGGTTTCACTCAAAATCTCACGATACATGGCCCCATTCATTCTTTCCTTTACGGATCAGTCGTCCTGGTCCCTTTGCAGAAAAAACAGCCCCAAAGCATGATGTTTCCAACCCCATGCTTCACAGTAGGTATGGTGTTCTTTGGCTGCAACTCAGCATTCTTTGTCCTCCAAACATGACGAGTTGAGTTTTTACCAAAAAGTTATATTTTGGTTTCATCTGACCATATGACATTCTCCCAATCCTCTTCTGGATCATCCAAATGCACTTCAGACGGGCCTGGACATGTACTGGCTTAAGCAGGGGGGACACGTCTCGCACTGCAGGATTTGAGTCCCTGGCGGCGTAGTGTGTTACTGATGGTTGGCTTTGTTACTTTGGTCCCAGCTCTCAGCAGGTCATTCACTAGGTCCCCCGTGTGGTTCTGGGATTTTTGCTCACCGTTCTTGTGATCATTTTGACCCCACGGGGTGAGATCTTGCATGGAGCCCCAGATCGAGGGAGATTATCAGTGGTCTTGTATGTCTTCCATTTCCTAATAATTGCTCCCACAGTTGATTTCTTCAAACCAAGCTGCTTACCTGTTGCAGATTCAGTCTTCCCAGCCTGGTGCAGGTCTACAATTTTGTTTTTGGTGTCCTTTGACAGCTCTTTGGTCTTGGCCATTGTGAAGTTTGGAGTGTGACTGTTTGAGGTTGTGGACAGGTGTCTTTTATACTGATAACAAGTTCAAACAGGTGCCATTAATACAGGTAACGAGTGGAGGACAGAGGAGCCTCTTAAAGAAGAAGTTACAGGTCTGTGAGAGCCAGAAATCTTGCTTGTTTGTAGGTGACCAAATACTTATTTTCCACCATAATTTGCAAATAAATTCATTAAAAATCCTACAATGGGATTTTCTGGATTTTTTTTTCTCAATTTGTCTGTCATAGTTGACGTGTACCTATGATGAAAATTACAGGCCTCTCTCATCTTTTTAAGTGGGAGAACTTGCACAATTGGTGGCTGACTAAATACTTTTTTGCCCCACTGTATGCTTTTCATCACTGGGTCTGGTAAGAGTGGAAAGCGACCTGTTGAAGTCGATAAATGACAAATTGGGCATACTAGAATTGGTCAGTAAGGACGTAAAAGAGTTGAAAGCGAGTCTTGAAATGAGTGACGAAAAAGCATCGATAATGGAAACAGAAACCAAAAAATTAAAAGTGACAGTAACTAAGATGGAAACGGACGTTAGGGAACTTAAAAAGGAGAACAACCTTCTGAGAGAAGCCTTACTAGACATCCAAACTAGATCGATGAGAGAAAATCTAGTACTTACGGGTATTCAGGAAAAGGAGGGAGAAATAACTGAGAATATTATGAAGGATTTCCTTCATACAGCGCTTCAAATACCACTCGAGGCTGTCGATAAAATCCAACTCGAACGTGTACACCGTTTCGGACAAAGATGACAGAAATATGATCGCCAATCGTTGCCAAATTTGTATTTTTTTAAGGGATAAAGTTATGGTTAAAAGCCTAGGAAAAATAATTGCTGCCACTGAAAATAGGCATGAATGATCAGTTCCCGAGGAGATTGCAGAAAGGCGCAAAGTTCTGTATCCAATCTTCAAGGAAAATAGATTAAAAGGGGAAACGTGTGGCACTTGTGGTCGATAAACTATATATAGACAACCAAATGTTCAGAGACACAAAGACTACTCCATGGCTATTCTAAAAGTTGTAATAGAGGAGTTGAATAATGGAATACCCAATAATAGCAATGATAGGGATTGGAATATTAAATAACATTTATAGTAAGTATAGTATTTTAAAAAGGATAAAACGATATAACAAGAAAAGATAACAAGCAGAATAATACATCTTCAAATACAACTAATTAGAACATGGCTTATTTGGTGGGCAATTGTTGTTTTGGCGGACGGTTGTTGGGGTTGGTCCTGTGTTCTCCCTGGCGTCCTTTCCCCCTTGCGGCAGGTGTGGGAAGTGGGTGCGTTTGCACGCTCAGCCCATTTCCTCCGCAGTCAACCATGTGGTGTGCATTTTTGTGTTTGGAAAGGTGCGGTGTTAATTGAGTGAGAGGGGAAATGGTTGCATATCCTAGAGCCGACGGGTGTCTATGAGCAGGGGTAGTGAGAGAGAGCTTTCAATTTTGTGTAGATGAGGGATATACATTTTTAAAATATAGTATACATCTAATTAAATGTGTTATTGTCCTATCATGATGGAAAGATCCCCAACCCTATATCCTGGACACCCACCTGAGTGACCCATACGCCAAAGAGAAGTTCCCATCTCTTTTATGGTCCTGCTGTGAGTATGCAGCCTAAACAGAGAAATAAATGCGGTCAGAGACCTACTTGAGCAGCACCGCCCCCTCAAGATTCTGAGCCTGCCTGGCAGGGTTGGTCCTACAAAGCCAGAGCCCCCTGATGGGAGAGCATTATATACAAGGAAATTCTCAAAGCTGCTAATGAGAACCTTGATGACCTTTTACTTAACCGGTGGGGATTCCGGTGGGGTACCCCCACCCAGGTAGTGGCAGTGCTGGCAACACTGGCTGCAGTAACCCATGGGGAGGGGGTCACACTAAAAATGGTTACAACGGGGGACCAAAGTGTTTGTGTCTCAGGTGAAGAGGGTGGATCTGATCTCCATCACCTAGGACTTGACATAGATTAAGTAGATTAATCAAATCTGACATTGTTGTCAATTTCTGCTCAATCTTGCATGCTTTCTCAATCAGCTGTAACTGTATGTGCACTCGTAAATCAGGTCCTTTCTTGAGTTGGGCTCTGGGATATAACAACCGTTGAGTATCTGATTTTATGGTGGATTGTGGAGGAGGGGGGATGAGTGTGTTGGAGTATGTGAGTATGTGCGTGTGTGTTTGTCCGGCATCTGTTGTGGGGGGTGGGGGGATGTTGGGGGGGTATGGGATGGACCAGTAATTATTTGCTAGGATAATAATTGCTTGTCAATAAATTAAATGTAATACAATGGCAATCCGGGTTATATGTTAAAATCCTACGTATGAACTGCCGGCATTATTACGCATATTAATTGATAATGATGGAAAATAAGATATGCAATATATTTGAATAGATATATATTTTTAAATAGTTATATATAGAGGTGACAGCATTGGAAATGCGTTTTGGCGGTTAATCTGCTTCTGTTTTGTGCGTGGCACTGTGTGCTGTTTTCGATGGATGGGTCCTGGCCTCTCGGGGGCCTAGGGATCCGGAGGGATGTGTGGGTGGGATGCCGATCACTGGGATGACGGCTCAACTTAGGATGGGGAGGGGGCTTTAGCTGGGGAATTAGGGTGGAGAACAATTGAAGGGATACTTAGTAGCAATGCAAATATCATGGTACAGCTCAATCATTACGTTTTTTTTAATGGTAAATTTACAAACATATATAATGATAAATAGACTTGAAACTTGTATCTCATTATGGTGTATGGTGAAATAAGTATAGCCAGTTATAATTGTGAATGGCTTAGCTGATAATAACAAAAGAAGAACAATATTTACATGGCTCAAAGAGAAGGAATATAATATCTATTGTTTACAGGAAACTCATTCCAACAATTCTAGATGAAGTTATGGAAAAAAGGAATGGGGGGCAAAAATACTTCTCCCATGGGCAAAGAAATTCAAAAGGGTTGATGATATTAATTAATAGTAATTTCGATCCGAATGTGCAAATTGTCAAAATAGATACGCAAGGTAGATGGATTATTTTAAATATGTTATTGGACAATAAACAGATATGGCTCATTAACATTTACGGACCAAATAATGATGATCCACACTTCTTTGACAATATATACAGTGGGGAGAACAAGTATTTGATACACTGCTGATTTTGCAGGTTTTCCTACTTACAAAGCATGTAGAGGTCTGTAATTTTTATCATATGTACACTTCAACTGTGAGAGACGGAATCTAAAACAAAAATCCAGAAAATCACATTGTATGATTTTAAGTAATTAATTTGCATTTTATTGCATGACATAAGTATTTGATCACCTACCAACCAGTAAGAATTCCGTCTCTCACAGACCTGTTAGTTTTTCTTTAAGAAAAGCAGAACTTAATATTTGGTACAGAAACCTTTTGTTTGCAATTACAGAGATCATACGTTTCCTGTAGGTCTTGACCAGGTTTGCAATAAAATGCATATTAAAAATCATACAATGTGATTTTCTGGATTTTTGTTTTAGATTCCGTCTCTCACAGTTGAAGTGTACCTATGATACAAATTACAGACCTCTACATGCTTTGTAAGTAGAAAAACCTGCAAAATCGGCAGTGTATCAAATACTTGTTCTCCCACTGATATAATAAATTATCAACCCTGCAAGCAATTCAAGACAATATTATTATGGTGGGGGATAATAATACTGTTTTAAATAGCTCAATGGACCGTAAGGAAATCACACCACAAACAATCACCCACATGCTCTTAAGGAAATCGTGAATGGTTATGGATACATTAGAACTAGTAGATATATGGAGGCTTAAATATCCTGATCTAGTGAGATATACATTGCGGAGACTCAATCAAGCTAGTGGTCTTGACTTCTTTCTTATCTCACCAAAAGTAAAAAAAGTGTTGATAGGGGACAGAATGTGGTCGGACCATCATATAATTGGTATATACATTACTCTTACTGAATTTCCACGTAGCGGGGATATTGGAAATTTAATCAAAGCCTATTGGATGATAATTTATTTTTAACTAGGACAAAGGGAATTTATAACTGACTTTTTCTGACATAACATAGGTACAGCAAATCCCCTTTATTGTATGGGACACCTTTAAGTGTACCTTTAGAGGCCATGCAATTCAGTACTCATCTCCAAAACAAAAGCAATTTAGGTCAAAAGAGTTTATACTAACAAAGGAAATAGAAAGTCTAACAGAACAGATAGATGGCAATAAAACTGTAACATAGAGGCTCAGAATAACAAAAGAAATGGAGAAACTTATTCAAGAAAGATCAAGTGTAATATATTATAAAAATAGAAGCAAACTGGATGGAATATGGGGAAAAATGCACCAAATTATTTTTTTAATCTTCAACATAGGAATGCTACCAAAAAGAATTTAATGAAATTGGTTACAATTGTGGAGTAACCCATGATTCACCAAATGATATTTTGAAGGAGGAAACAAGGTACTTTAAGCATATGTTTTCGTTTCAGTTGCCTCCATCTCCTCTAACTGAAGTTAATTGTAGAGATTTTTTTTCTACTGATAATGTAAAATTAACAGCCAAACATTTACATTTTCAGTCATTTAGCAGACGCTCTTATCCAGAGCGACTTACAGGAGCAATTAGGGTTAAGTGCCTTGCTCAAGGGCACATCGACAGATTTTTCACCTAGTCGGCTCTGGGATTAGAACCAGCGACCTTTCGGTTACCGGCACAACGCTCTTACCCACTAAGCTACCTGCCGCCCAAACAGAAAGACTCATGTGAAGGTGAAATTACAGAGGAGGAACTTCTGGATGCAATTAAAGACTTTAAGTCTGGGAAAACTCCAGGGTTGGATGGCATACCAGTCAAGTATACCAAACCTTTTTTGATATACTAAGAGGACCGCTATTAGCATGTTTTAACCACTCCTATGTAAATGGTAGATTATCTGACACTCAAGAAGAAGGTCTGATCTCATTATTACTGAAACAGGATACAAGTGGAAAATATAAAGATCCAGTCCATTTAAAAAAATTGGAGGCCCCTTACACTTCAGTGTTGTGAAGCAAAAATTCTAGCAAAATGTATAGCGCATAGAATTAAAAAGGTATTGTCGGATATTATTAATTCTAATCAGACAGGTTTTTTACAAGGAAGATACATTGGAGATAATATAAGGCAAGTATTGGAAACAATAGAACATTATGGAAAATCTGAGAAACTAGTCCTGCTATTCATAGCAGACTTCGAAAAGGCATTTGATAAAGTACGACTGGGGTTTATATATAAATGCCTGGAGCATTTAAATTTTGGTGAATCTCTTATAAAATGGGTCAGAATCATGTATAGTAACCCTAGGTGTAAAATAGTAAATAATGGCTATTTCTCAGAAAGTTTTAAACTGTCAAGAGGAGTGAAACAAGGTTGTCCACTATCGGCATATCTATTTATTGTGGCCATCGAGATGTTAGCTATTAAAATCAGATCCAACAATAAGGCAGGTAGCTTAGTGGTTAAGAGTGTTGTGCCAGTAACCGAAAGGTTGCTGGTTCTAATCCCTGAGCCGACTAGGTGAAAAATCTGTCGATGTGCCCTTAAGCAAGGCACTTAACCCTAATTGCTCCTGTAAGTCGCTCTGGATAAGAGCGTCTGCTAAATGACTAAAATGTAATATCAGGGGATTAGAAATCCAGGGCTTCAAAACAAAGGTGTCATTGTATGCTGATGATTCATGTTTTCTTCAAATCCACAACTAGAATCACTCCACAGCCTCATAGAGGATCTAGATACATTTTCTAACCTCTCTGGATTACAACCAAATTATGACAAATGTACTATATTACATATTGGATCAATAAAATATACAATTTTTACATTGCCATGTAGTTTACCAATAAAATGGTCTGATGGTGATATGGATATACTCGGAATACATATCCCAAAGGAAATAAATGATCTCACTTCAATAAATTATAATAGAAAGTTAGCAAAAATAGATAAGATCTTGCTACCATGGAAAGGTGGGTGCCTGTCAATTTGTGGAAAAATCACCCTGATTAACGCTTTAGTATTATCCCAGTTTACCTATTTGCTTATGTTCTTGCCGACGCCTAGCGAACAGTTTTTTAAATTATATGAGAAAAAAATATTCCATTTTATTTGGAACGGCAAGCCAGACAAAATTAAACGGGCCTATTTATATAAAATATGACAAAAAACCAGAATCATTAGATCATTTGTTTTGGTACTGTCCATTTGTAGCTTGTTTTTGGACACAGGTCCAGGAATGGCTAAAGGATTGCAATATTTCCCTGGAGCTAACCCTGCAGATAGCACTACTGGGTGATCTGAAAAGTCATAGTCAATCGAATAAATAACATAATAATACTATTAGCAAAAATGTTTATTTTCAATTCACAATCTGTAGAAACAATGAGAATAGAAAGGTTCAGAACTTTTGTAAGACATCACAGGACAGTTGAAATATATATGGCAAATAGAAATCCTATATGGATGGTGTTAAAAGATAGATGGGAGGTGTTGAATGGAATTGAAGGATGAGACTAATAACAACAAACAATAAACAAGATAACTAATAATGTAGGCACGCTGTGTCCAAGTAATAAGTGTATGGGTTGTAGGTTGGGAGCTTTTTGTGAAGGAGCACAGTTAGAAATATATGGCATATAGAAGCAAACCGGATGGACATCATGAAAATGATCGGAGAGGTTGAGAGTAGAAGATGTTCAGGAGAAAGAACAAACAAAATGTAATTACTGTAAAATTGACTGTGTCCATAAAAAGTAGATAGTGGGTATGGGCTGGAAGTAGAGGCCTAGGCGTTGTTGTTCACTAGTTTACTCCAAGTGGGGAAAGGGTGGCGGGGTTGGAAAGTAATAAAGGGGAATATATATATATTTTTAAGGATATGTATGTATGTGTGTATATGTGTATGTACAGTGGGGAAAAAAAAAGTATTTAGTCAGCCACCAATTGTGCATGTTCTCCCACTTAAAAAGATGAGAGAGGCCTGTAATTTTCATCATAGGTACACGTCAACTATGACAGACAAAATGAGGAAAAAAAATCCAGAAAATCACATTGTAGGATTTTTTATGAATTTATTTGCAAATTATGGTGGAAAATAAGTATTTGGTCAATAACAAAGTTTCTCAATACTTTGTTATATACCCTTTGTTGGCAATGACACAGGTCAAACATTTTCTGTAAGTCTTCACAAGGTTTTCAAGTACGCTGTTGCTGGTATTTTGGCCCATTCCTCCATGCAGATCTCCTCTAGAGCAGTGATGTTTTGGGGCTGTAGCTGGGCAACACAGACTTTCAACTCCCTCCAAAGATTTTCTATGGGGGTTGAGATCTGAGACTGGCTAGGCCACTCCAGGACCTTGAAATGCTTCTTACGAAGCCACTCCTTCAAGTTCCCGGGCGGTGTGTTTGGGATCATTGTCATGCTGAAAGACCCAGCCACGTTTCATCTTCAATGCCCTTGCTGATGGAAGGAGGTTTTCACTCAAAATCTCACGATACATGGCCCCATTCATTCTTTCCTTTACACGGATCAGTCGTCCTGGTCCTTTGCAGAAAAACAGCCCCAAAGCATGATGTTTCACCCCCATGCTTCACAGTAGGTATGGTGTTCTTTGGAAGCAACTCAGCATTCTTTGTCCTCCAAACACGACCGAGTTGAGTTTTTACCAAAAAGTTCTAGTTTGGTTTCATCTGACCATATGACATTCTCCCAATCCTCTTCTGGATCATCCAAATGGACTCTAGCAAACTTCAGACGGGCCTGGACATGACTGGCTTAAGCACGGGGACACTCAGGATTTGAGTCCCTGGCGGCGTAGTGTGTTACTGATGGTAGGCTTTGTTACTTTGGTCCCAGCTCTCTGCAGGTCATTCACTAGGTCCCCCTGTGTGGTTCTGGGATTTTTGCTCACCGTTCTTGTGACCATTTTGACCCCACGGGGGTGAGATCTTGCGTGGAGCCCCAGATCAGAGAGAGATTATCAGTGGTCTTGTATGTCTTCCATTTCCTAATTGCTCCTACAGTTGATTTCTTCAAACCAAGCTGCTTACCTATTGCAGATTCAGTCTTCCCAGCCTGGTGCAGGTCTACAATTTTGTTTCTGGTGTCCTTTGACAGCTCTTTGGTCTTGGCCATAGTGGAGTTTGGAGTGTGACTGTTTGAGGTTGTGGACAGGTGTCTTTTATACTGATAACAAGTTCAAACAGGTGCCATTAATACAGGTAACGAGTGGAGGACAGAGGAGCCTCTTAAAATAAGTTACAGGTCTGTGAGAGCCAGAAATCTTGCTTGTTTGTAGGTGACCAAATACTTATTTTCCACCATAATTTGCAAATAAATTCATTAAAAAATCCTACAATGTGATT
Organism: Coregonus clupeaformis; assembly: GCF_020615455.1. Taxonomy (NCBI): domain Eukaryota; kingdom Metazoa; phylum Chordata; class Actinopteri; order Salmoniformes; family Salmonidae; genus Coregonus; species Coregonus clupeaformis. The sequence continues at coordinate 29,307 of NW_025537550.1, forward strand.
TTTCTGGATTTTTTTTTTCTCAATTTGTCTGTCATAGTTGACGTGTACCTATCGATGAAAAGTACAGGCTCTCTCTCATCTTTTTAAGTGGGAGAACTTGCACAATTGGTGGCTGACTAAATACTTTTTTTCCCCACTGTATGTGTATGTATGTATGTATGTATATACACTGCTCAAAAAAACAAAGGGAACACTAAAATAACACATCCTAGATCTGAATGAATGAAATAATCTTATTAAATACATTTTTGCTGACAACAAAATCACACAAAAATGATCAATGGTAATCAAATTTATCAACCCATGGAGGTCTGGATTTGGAGTCACCCTCAAAATTAAAGTGGAAAACCACACTACAGGCTGATCCAACCTTGATGTAATGTCCTTAAAACAAGTCAAAATGAGGCTCAGTAGTGTGTGTGGCCTCACGTGCCTGTATGACCTCCCCTACAACGCCTGGGCATGCTCCTGATGAGGTGGCGGATGGTCTCCTGAGGATCTCCCAGACCTGGATTAAAGCATCCGCCATACTCCCGGACAGTCTGTGGTGCAACGTGGCGTTGGTGGATGGAGCGAGACATGATGTCCCAGATGTCGCTCAATTGATTCAGGTCTGTGGGAACGGGTGGGCCAGTCCATAGCATCAATGCCTTCCTCTTGCAGGAACTGCTGGACACACTCCAGCCACATGAGGTCTAGCATTGTCTTGCATTAGGGGAGGAACCCAGGGCCAACCGCACTCAGCATATGGTCTCACAAGGGGGTCTGAGGATCTCATCTCGGTACCTAATGGCAGTCAGGCTACCTCTGGCGAGCAAATGGAGGGCTGTGTGGCCCCCAAAGAAATGCCACCCCTCACCATGACTGACCCACCGCCAAACCGGTCATGCTGGAGGAGTGTTGCAGGCAGCAGAACGTTCTCCACGGGCGCGTCTCCAGACTCTGTCACGTCTGTCACATGTGCTCAGTGTGAACCTGCTTTCATCTGTGAAGAGCACAGGGCGCCAGTGGCAAATTTGCCAATCTTGGTGTTCTCTGGCAAATGCCAATGTCCTGCACGGTGTTGGGCTGTTTAAGCACAACCCCCCACCTGTGGACGTCGGGCCCTCATACCACCCTCATGGAGTCTGTTTCTGACCGTTTGAGCAGACACATGCACATTTGTTGGCCTGCTGGAGGTCATTTTGCAGGGCTCTAGCAGTGCCCTTCTCCTGCTCCTCCTTGCACAAAGGCGGAGGTAGCAGTCCTGCTGCTGGGTTGTTGCCCTCCCACGGCCTCCTCCACGTCTCTGATGTACTGGCCTGTCTCCTGGTAGCGCCTCCATGCTCTGGACACTACGCTGACAGACACAGCAAACCTTCTTGTCTAGCTCGCATTGATGTGCCATCCTGGATGAGCTGCACTACCTGAGCCACTTGTGTGGGTTGTAGACTCCGTCTCATCCTACCACTAGAGTGAAAGCACCGCCAGCATTCAAAAGTGACCAAAACATCAGCCAGGAAGAGCATAGGAACTGAGAAGTGGTCTGTGGTCACCACCTGCAGAACCACTCCTTTATTGGGGGTGTCTTGCTAATTGCCTATAATTTCCACCTGTTGTCTATTCCATTTGCACAACAGCATGTGAAATGTATTGTCAATCAGTGTTGTTTCCTAAGTGGACAGTTTGATTTCACAGAAGTGTGATTGACTTGGAGTTACATTGTGTTGTTTAAGTGTTCCCTTTATTTTTTGAGCAGTGGAGTTAACTTTGTGATTGATTATTCACTCTATTAACTTGTAAAGTGCGCATATAAACCTATTGATCTGGATCTGTCTGCTAATCTGAGGAAAACATTTAAGCAATTCATTCCGATCAGACAGTCACTGGAGGAAAAAAGGAATCAAATCTCAACTCCGATTCCTGGCAGTGCTGGTGGGTATGGATGGGAACACAGGATGGAGTTCACAACACCGATTGAAGCCCTGAACAGGCTGAAGGAAACCTCTCCAGTTGAAAGAGAGCCTAATGCCCTGAGGAGAGGAAGAGTTGGGAAAAGTGACTGTAAGCACACTAGGCTACAAACAGTGATGCCCAAGACCAGCCTATCGTAAATTGAGTCAGTATTATTTTCCCCTCCCCCAATACAATCTAGACTTTATTGTCCCCAAGTAACTGTTATTTTCTAAGTAGAGATGCGAACTTAGCTGATGCCAATGAGATACATGGACACATAACAGGGATGCAA